>NC_083586.1:36597783-36805283 GCF_027579695.1 Neoarius graeffei
TGCTCAGTATTAATTCTTTGTAAATTGATTTTAATCTAAGACTGTGTAACATTAGCAATCAATGACCAGCTATTGTGTACCAGTCAACAGCCAGCCTTATCAATATCAACACAGCACAATAGGTGACCTTTGATACCAGAACAGGTGGCTCATATCTTATAGTTTTAGAGTCTGTAAACTGCATACTTGTTCAGATAACATTATATTGCTTGGATTATATTAAATACATTGTAATACAGAGCACTGAGAAAATTTACCAATGTTATTAACTGTATGTGTTTCTTTGCAAGGATTGGATATTTTGAATAGTTGACTAGGTAATTTAATTGTAGTTGCTTTCAATTTGAGATCAGTATAAATGAGTTTGTTCTTAGACATCTAGAAATGGCTGAACTTCCTCCCTGTTCTATAGGAATTGGACTAAAGAAAGATTCTGACTGCCATAAACTAACATACAACAGAAATTGTAAGTTAAGTGATTTATATGAAAAATGACTGACTTCTTTAGTTTTTATATATATTTACTGAAAAATGTGAAATGTTCATATATTATTTAGCTTATTTCAAAATGATAATATTTTTAAAACCATATTTCTGTGACATGAACACAAGTAAAATGTTTCCTTATCTATACAAATCATTTAGTTGTATTTATCCGTCCTTAATCATCAATAAAATGGAAATAATATAAAAAATTCGAATTTGGAAAAAATGGATTTTTTTAAACACCTGTAGCTCAGAAATACTTGAGAGACACAGAACAAAAACTTGGAAATATAAAATATGGGTCTAGGAGATTACTGAAAAAAATTTACAAGTTCCTAACTGCTATCCCACATTGGAATCCATGCTACTGAAAATGGCATGTTTTAGAAATCGGCGAATTTCAAAACCCTATTACAGACAAACTAGGAATAGTGGAGACTTGGTAAAACTGAAATTGGTAGATATTTCTGTGTAGATTTGAATAACATTCTTAGTTTAAGCATTACTGCCACAGGCAAGCTTCCAGAACGAGTTAAAAATGCAAAAAATGCAAATTTGTCTTTTTAATTTCCTTGTTAAAATCACCATCTAATATACAATGACCATTGAAATTCTAAGTTGAAGCTTGTAGTACAAGACATTGAGTCTCATCTCATCTCATCTCATTATCTCTAGCTGCTTTATCCTTCTACAGGGTCGCAGGCAAGCTGGAGCCTATCCCAGCTGACTACGGGCGAAAGGCGGGGTACACCCTGGACAAGTCGCCAGGTCATCACAGGGCTGACACATAGACACAGACAACCATTCACACTCACATTCACACCTACGGTCAATTTAGAGTCACCAGTTAACCTAACCTGCATGTCTTTGGACTGTGGGGGAAACCGGAGCACCCGGAGGAAACCCACGCAGACACGGGGAGAACATGCAAACTCCACACAGAAAGGCCCTTGCCAGCCCCGGGGCTCGAACCCAGGACCTTCTTGCTGTGAGGCGACAGCGCTAACCACTACACCACCGTGCCGCCCAGACATTGAGTCTCTCTGTGCAAAATTTTAGGTTTCTATCTTGCATAATAAAGATTATATTACACTTTGAAATATGTATGTTTTGAGCAGGGCGGCACGGTGGTGTAGTGGTTAGCGCTGTCGCCTCACAGCAAGAAGGTCCTGGGTTCGAGCCCCGGGGCCGGCGAGGGCCTTTCTGTGCGGAGTTTGCATGTTCTACCTGTGTCCGCGTGGGTTTCCTCCGGGTGCTCCGGTTTCCCCCAAAGACATGCAGGTTAGGTTAACTGGTGACTCTAAATTGACCGTAGGCGTGAGTGTGAATGGTTGCCTGTGTCGGCCCTGTGATGACCTGGCGACTTGTCCAGGGTGTACCCTGCCTTTCGCCCGTAGTCAGCTGGGATAGGCTCCAGCTTGCCTGCGACCCTGTAGAAGGATAAAGCGGCTAGAGATAATGAGATGAGATGTTTTGAGCAAAATGCAAAAAAATTGAAAAATTCAAATGCCTGTATCTCTGAAACCGTTGGAGATAGGAAGCTCAAGTTTTGGGGATTAACTTCTTTTAATAGTATCTCTGAGCCCTCCAAATTTCATTGAAATCTGAGCTGGTCGAGCATAAATTTGTCAGATATTTGTTGATTTGGCATGGAATGACCCTTTACTGTTTTGTTTTTACCTCTGTAAAGCACATTGAACTGCCACTGTGTATGAAATGCGCTATGTAAATAAACTTGCCTTGCCAAATATTAGTTGTTGACTGTAGAAAGAAAATAATTTCTAATCCGTACAATTTTATTGCACAGTGGTGCAGAAGGTAATGTTGCTGCCTCACGTTAGAGTCCCTGATCCGATCCTGTGCAGTTTTTGCATATCCAAATGAGTTTCCTCCCACCTCTCAAAAACATGTTCTCACCAAACGGCTTCACTGATCCCGTGAAAGCAAAAGTCCACTGCAAATCAATAAAGTTTTTCTGACTGATCACCTTCATTCTATCATGAAACATGTCTCTTCCAGGATGGAAGATCAGTATCCCCTGAATGGTTTGTTGAATGTGAAAATGATGCGATTGGCCTTAACATTCACCAGATCCCAACCCAAATGAGCATTTCGGAGAGATTTGATACACAGCATTCTCCCCTACCATCATCAGACTCACAGCTGTGCTAGAATGCTTTGTGGGAAATCCGTTCATGTGCTGCTTGTTTTCCAGTTAGAGAACAGAGCCAGCAGCAGCAGCAGCAACTGAAGCAGGAGTGTTTGTACCTTTCCTCCCGCCTCGATGCAGCACAGTCTGAGTGCCAGAGAGAGAGAGAGGTGAGGGAAATAGAGAGAGAACAAGAGGGATCTGATTGTGTGAAGAAAGGGCGGAACAGACATGATGGAACAGATATGTATGACAGATACTTGGAATATCTATGTACCACATTAAAGGTGCATTTTATGTCTGTTTCGGTCCTCTAATAATCATACAGTGACAGAGATACCTTAGAAAAAACACAACTTGGAATATGGCCTTGCTAGTTTCTTGATTTTATGTCCAGATATGCGCTCCATATGCTTTTTTTTGTTTGTTTTTTTAACTTGATTGCATTGTATTTTTGCTATACATACAGTGGATATAAAAAGTGTAATGACAGGTTTTTCTGAGGTAAAAAAAAAAATGAGACAACGATAAATCATTTCAAAACTTTTCCCACCTTTAATGTGACCTATAACCTGTACAATTCAACTGAAAAACAAACAAATCTGTTCAGGGGGAAAAAATAAAAAACGTACGATAAGCTGGTTGCATAAGTGTGCACACCCTTAAACTAAAACTTTGTTGAAGCACCTTTTGACTTAATTACAGCATTCAAGTCTTTTTGGGTCGGAGTCTATCAGCCTGCCACATCTAGACTTGGCAATATTTGCCCACTCTTCCTTGCAAAAGCGCTCCAAATCTGTCAGATTGCGAGGGCATCCCTTGTGCACAGCCCTCTTCAGGTCACCCCACAGATTTTCAATTGGATTTAGGTCTGGGCTCTGGCTGGGCCGTTCCAAAACTTTTTTGGGGTCATTGTTGTGCTGAATTCCTCTTCATCTTCAGCTTTCTAGCAGACACCTGAAGGTTTTAGGCCAAAATTGACTGGTATTTAGAACTGTTCATAATTCCCTCCACCTTGACTAAAGCCCCTGTTCCAGCTGAAGAAAAACAACCCCAAAACATGATGCTGCCACCACCATGCTTCACCGTGGGCATGGGGTTCTTTTGGTGATGCGCATGTTGTTTTTGCGTCAAACATACCTTTTGGGGCAGCACGGTGGTGTAGTGGTTAGCGCTGTCGCCTCACAGCAAGAAGGTCCGGGCAGGCCCGGCGCTGTGGGGGGGCGAAAGGGGGCATCGCCCCCTCGTGGCTACAGCCCCGCCCCCTCAACGGAGACTCAGATCACTTAATTGTTTTCTTATGAAAATATATTATAGACGTATTAATAATTTGCATTTTCAAATACGAAATATTAAGTGGTTGCGCATTGCACAAAAATACATTTCACATAAATCACCTGTTTTAGACATAGATATGTAATGCTGACACAGCCGCGCACACACAGACCTGTGATGAGGACAAGGGGAGGGGTCGTGCGGGCGGGGGTTTTACATGTACACTTACAAGTGCACTGTCTCTGCAGTATCCTGTAATGTGCAGTCAGTTTACGGGAGTAGTCTTTCCCCCACCGAATTAAATGAATTCAATCACAATATTGTGAATCCATTTTCTTTCTTTGTAGGCTAAGTTTATCTCTGTTTATGTTGGTGTATGTGTTCATATATGGTCCGCTTTGTGCGCAAATAGCATAAGAATATGTGTCGTTGACGTCACCCCCCATGCAGCGGGGGTGAAAATTCATCACTTCAGAGTGTTTTGTCCCCTACACGCCTAAGCTGGGATCGCGGATTAAGTGGTTAGCGTCGACTCGGTGTGAGTCAGGAAGGCTATTACTGGTGCAGCCGCGGGGTCTGTTGATTTTTTTTAAATTATGATTTTGGCCGCGGGCGGCACGGTGGTGTAGTGGTTAGCGCTGTTGCCTCACAGCAAGAAGGTCCGGGTTTGAGCCCCATGGCCGGCGAGGGCCTTTCTGTGCGGAGTTTGCATGTTCTCCCTGTGTCCGCGTGGGTTTCCTCCGGGTGCTCCGGTTTCCCCCACAGTCCAAAGACATGCAGGTTAGGTTAACTGGTGACTCTAAATTGAGCGTAGGTGTGAATGTGAGTGTGAATGGTTGTCTGTGTCTATGTGTCAGCCCTGTGATGACCTGGCGACTTGTCCAGGGTGTACCCCGCCTTTCGCCCGTAGTCAGCTGGGATAGGCTCCAGCTTGCCTGCGACCCTGTAGAGCAGGATAAAGCGGCTAGAGATAATGAGATGAGATGAGATGAGATTTTGGCCACCGAGCCAAGTACCTTAGACTTGCATTGACGTTTTGTTTTCATGCCGCAGAGCTATTTGTATGTATTTTAAATGTAAAGGACTTGCCTGTAGGTTTGTGTGTGTTGTTTTATGTTTGGCATCTTTCCGGTTGTAACGCGTGTCTGTGAGAAAATTGGAGGGGAGGGTTAATAGGTGGACACGGGAGTTGATAAAGCACAACTGCCCTGGTAATATGTCACATGATTTTCCCGTACTAAAGCAACCTTCGGGGCCGTGGTTTTGTGGTTGGCGCAGTTAATTGTTTGAAACATGTTGTCAGACCGCCATCACTACTACACACTACAGCATATGAAAAATATTTGCCCCCTTGCGATTTCTAATTGCCCCCTTAGTAAACTGTTCCTGGCGCCGGGCCTGGGTCCGGGTTCGAGGGCCTTTCTGTGCGGAGTTTGCATGTTCTCCCCGTGTCCGCGTGGGTTTCCTCCGGGTGCTCCGGTTTCCCCCACAGTCCAAAGACATGCAGGTTAGGTTAACTGGTGACTCTAAATTGACCGTAGGTGTGAATGTGAGTGTGAATGGTTGTCTGTGTCTATGTGTCAGCCCTGTGATGACCTGGCGACTTGTCCAGGGTGTACCCCGCCTTTCGCCCGTAGTCAGCTGGGATAGGCTCCAGCTCGCCTGCGACCCTGTAGAAGGATAAAGCGGCTAGAGATAATGAGATGAGATGAGACATAACTTTTGGAATTGGGGCCAAAAAGTTCAACCTTGGGTTCATCAGACCATAACACATGCTTTTGGGAGAGTTGATGTATTTATTTATTTTTTTTGCAAAATTTAGCCGGGCCTGGATGTTTTTCTTTGACCCTACCTCATAGTCCAGACATATGGAGAATACGGGAGATTATCGTCACACGTAGTACACAACCAGTACTTGCCAGAAATTCCTGCAGCTCCTTCAGTGTTGCTGTCGGCCTCTCGGCAGCCTCCCTGACCAGATTTCGTCTTGTCTTTTCATCAATTTTGGAGGGACGTCCAGTTCTCGCTAATGTCACTGTTGTCCCATGTTTTCTCCACTTCTTGATGACCGTCTTCACTGTGCTCCATGGTATATCTAATGCCGTGGAAATGTTTTTGTCCCCTTCTCCTGACTGATACCTTTCAACAATGAGCTCCCTTTGACGCTTTGTAAGCTCTCTGTGAACCCTGGCTTTTGCTGGAGGATGCAACTGAGTAAATGTCTGAACTTAATTTGGGGTTAATCAGAGTCATTTTAATTGATGGCAGGTGTGAACCCAAAAAGACTGAATGCTGTAATTAAAGCAAAAGGTGCTTCATTAAATGTATTAGTTTAAGGGTGTGCACACTTATGCAACCAGCTTATTGTACGTTTTTTATGTTTTTCCCCCCGAACAGATTTGTTTGTTTTTCAATTGAATTGTACAGGTTATAGGTCACATTAAAGGTGGGAAAAGTTTTGAAATAATTTATCGTGGTCTCATTTTTTTACATCAGAAAAACCTGTCATTTTAACGGGGTGTGTCCACTTTTTATATCCACTGTAGCTCCATTTTCATTCATGTTTCAGACTTATGCACAGACTTTACATCAGAAATTGTATCTGTAAACTCACAGGTGTGTGTTTCCCCGCAGGAGAAACTGGTTCTAAGGGAGCGGTTATGGGAGAGCCGCGAGCAGCTGCAGCAGCAGGCAGAGTTCTGTACAGTCCTGGGCGCTGCCACCTGCACTGTACTCTGGAGCGCTTCCCGTAGAGAAGAGGCTGTAAGGGACATACTGGCTGATGTGAGTCACCTTTATAAAGACGTCTGTCAATTACTAAAGTTGTCTGACTTGACTGAGATTAAAGTGCATATCACGGGTAAATTCAGGAGCAAGATCAATGTAATTCTCCTATTTTATATTAAACTTTGGTCAAATATCTGTCACATTTTGCATTTTGTGCAATTTTTTTACCTTGCGCAATACCAGAAAAATTCAGTTGAAATCAAGCCATTTGAGGTGAATTGGTCCGCCTCTGAAAAAACTTGGCATTTGAATTTCCCGGCAAACATTGATTTTCGTGACGTCGCATGCGGGACGCCTCCCTCTGAATCCTATGTTAGCGCTGGTTTGTTCATGAGAAAACGACCTGGTGGTTTTCTGCAAATTTCTTCAACGTTATCGCATAATTATTAAAATGGTTAACAGATGTATCGTAGGAGGGTGTAGCAACACCAATCTTGATGGGATTAGTATTCCTCGTTTCCCAAAAGACCGGACAATGAGAGAGAAATGGGAGCGCTTGGTCTACACAGGCTGTGCACTGAAACCATGCAAAGCTCTCGCAGCCTGCTGGCGCTTCTGCAGGTGACGTCACGAATCTGGCTCCAGATTCCCTTGGGATTTTTCCAGACGCGTTTTGCTATTTTATTTTTTTCTGCTGTAGACAGATGGCCTTGTGCAAAATTACCCTTCTGGATGAGTGTGTAAAGCAAGGATGGATTACTGCACGGGCCTACCAGGCCCAGGGGCCCAAGGGCCAAGGGGGCCCTGAAGCCCAAGCCTCTGTGCTACCATTTCAATATTGTTTTTACAACATTATGCATCCCGATATCCTATTGGGGCCCTGAAGCCATATAACACTGGTTATATTATGTAATATGTCTTAATAGGGCTTCTCCATTATATGCCACGGGCTTTGTAATTCATCCCTGATATGTGAAAGGGGCCCCTCAATCAAATAGCATGGTGTGTGATATGTCATATAGGGCCCCTGAACCACAGGTTATGTTATTCACCCTTGATATCTAAAAGGGGCCTCTCAATCAAATAATGTGGGGTATTAAATGTCACATGTACCCCTCTATCTGCTTCATTAGTGTGCAGGTCCAGGGCCGGTTCTGGAGGGGTAACAACGGGAGCGATTGCACCTGGGCCCAGTCTGGAGGGGGGCCCAGAAAAAAAGAAAAAGAAAGATTTCTCTCTGATCCTGCATTAAATGTATTGCTGAGTGCATGGCTTGCACACCATAGTCTAATGGTGTAGTGGTTAGCGCTGTCGCCTCACAGCAAGAAGGTCCGGGTTCGAGCCCCATGGCCGGCGAGGGCCTTTCTGTGTGGAGTTTGCATGTTCTCCCCGTGTCCGTGTGGGTTTCCTCCGGGTGCTCCGGTTTCCCCCACAGTCCAAAGACATGCAGGTTAGGTTAACTGGTGACTCTAAATTGACCGTAGGTGTGAATGTGAGTGTGAATGGTTGTCTGTGTCTATGTGTCAGCCCTGTGATGACCTGGCGACTTGTCCAGGGTGTACCCCGCCTTTCGCCCATAGTCAGCTGGGATAGGCTCCAGCTTGCCTGCGACCCTGTAGAACAGGATAAAGCGGCTAGAGATAATGAGATGAGATGAAAAAAATATTTCCGCCATCGCAACGCATAGTGATGTTTAAGTCAGTCTCTTTTGTTTGAATTACTTTTAATTGCTTCAGTACAGTAATACGTAAAAGTAATTCAGTTCTGTTTACGTTTAGGACACAGCTAGTCTGTTAGCTTATTGAAAATAGTTAGTAGGCTATAACTGGATTTGTCAGTAGAGGGCGCTAGTTAGAAAACTTGACAGGCAGGTGAACATTTACAATACTAATGATTGTCAATGCAAGATCATGGAGCAGCGGGTATTAAGTGGAGCAGCTAAGCGCAAGTTAAAAAAACAAAGATTTGAGAGAAGCTAAGGTTTTAAATCAAGTTCCTAGAATTTTACATTTTTTTAAGAATTCTACAATAAATGATGAAAACACTGGAGGGAAAAGAGCTAAATTTGATGAAGACAGACTGGCGGGTAACAGCAGCAGCTGTGATGTTATGCTAACAGAAGTGAGGGAGGAGGAGGGCAATGAGGAGGACAATGAGCACACATGTGGAGGGATAACAGGAGGACATGGTGATGAGAGACAGCCAGGTAGCAGCAGTAGCAGCAACAGCAGCAGTGTTATGCCGGCTGAAGCAGGGAAGGAGGAGAAGACAGTAGAGGGGGACCAAAGGCAGGTTACCTCTGCTAGCAATGTACAGGAATGTCAGTTACCATGTCTTAACGCAAGAGAGGAGCAAGGGGCGTCATCGTGGTTTGAGACCGTTACTGACCCAGCTTGCTGGGAGGACACTCAAAGTGACAGGGCTAAAGCAGCCCTCATTGACAGAGGGGTCAAAGTGTTTCAAAACAGGAGGGTGAGTTATCCTACCTCTGCAAGAGACAGTGGAATAGGTGGCAAGACTCGTGTTCTAACAAACGACCAGCTCAAATGCATGTTGCCAAATGGGCAAGTCGTCGATAGAGAGTGGATCACATATTCTCCGTCCACAGGAAATATTTACCATTTTGCGTGTACACTACCGTTCAAAAGTTTGGGGTCACTTTGAAATGTCCTTATTTTTGAAAGAAAAGCACTGTTCTTTTCAATGAAGATCACTTTAAACTAATCAGAAATCCACTCTATACATTGCTAATGTGGTAAATGACTATTCTAGCTGCAAATGTCTGGTTTTTGGTGCAATATCTCCATAGGTGTATACAGGGTGCGATTTGTCAAAAAACCAGAAGGGGGGATGTTTTTTTTTTTTAATCATGAAACGTCACAAAATTAAGGTAACAATAGGCTAACAGCTCAATAACATCCGATGATATCAAATGAATAACACTAAATGAAAACGAACACTAAACCAGAGATAGTAAATTCATCTTCCTATCTCTCTGACTAAATACACGAACACTAACACAACAAAGTTCGCATTGCTTGTCGCGTTGCTGTGATGTTTCTCTCCCTCCGGATTAAATGGACAGTGACTCGAAAATCACTAAAATACATGAATACTAAATGAACAGTTTGCTCTGATGGCGCAGTTCACATTGTGCCCAGCTTTCCGATTTAAACTGTTTTTTTCTCATCCTTATACTTCCTGTTTCATGGACTGTAACGGATTTGCTTATTTAGTAATTTTAATACAGAATTTACTTTGAAATTATAATCAGACACTCCAATGTCCCCCCTAAAAAAAAAAAATTGGCCGTGAAAAAGGCGGCATCCGCCAAAAGGCGCGCTGTTTGCATCCCTGCTAGAACGCAAAGATATTGTTATTATCTACAATGTATCTATTTGCTGGGGACGTTTGTGAACATCAAAGCTGCCACTTCGGGTCATTTTGAAAGTGAGTGCAATGTAGACCATAGAAAACTGTCACAACATGCCTGTCATGTCAACTTTTTTTTTGGTTTGTTTGTTTTATTGACGGGGTTGTCCCCGAGGATTTTTTTTCAGCAGAGATAAAAACCAGAGGGGGGGATGATCCCCACCATCCCCCCCAGCAAATCGCACCCAGGGTGTATGGACCCTTTTCAGTCACGTGACCTTCGTAAACGCGACCGCCATTTTGGACATGTAGTGGACTTCGGCTCAAATCGGTTTGAATGCGAGGAAGGCGACAAACATAAAAGAAAAAGGAGCGAGATGCAGAAAACTGTATTTACTAGTTTACTGTAATTATGATCTGGCAGCTATTTACACCGGATCCAGTGTAAATAGCTGCCGGAGCCAACGTCCGGCCGGGCCGCGAGCGAGCGCGCGCCGGCTCCGCGGCCGCCGGCTCCGGCGGCTATTTACACTGGATCCGGTGTAAATAGCTGCCAGATCATAATTACAGTAAACTAGAATGGAATGTTAACAGCAATGTAATGCCTTTTCTGGCTAATTTTATTCGTCTTACCTCCAACAAAGTGGTCACTACACAAGCGTTGGTATGCCGCTATCCATCTTCTCCGTCGGTCAGCATCTACCGGGATCCGATAAAATGATAACCCTTGCCTTGTTTGTTGATGGTTACTACATCCAGGTGCACAACAATATAGTGGCATGATGGAAGTCTTGCTGAAAATAAACACTTTCTTTGCTGCCGTTCCTCAATGCTGGCTGTGGTAAACTACTGGTAGTACACGTCCAAAATGGCGGCCGCGTTTGTCGTGACGTCACGTGAAAAGGGTCCATAGAGGCCCATTTCCAGCAACTCTCACTCCAGTGTTCTAATGGTACAATGTGTTTGCTCATTGCCTCAGAAGGCTAATGGAGGATTAGAAAACCCTTGTACAATCATGTTAGCACAGCTGAAAACAGTTGAGCTCTTTAGAGAAGCTATAAAACTGACCTTCCTTTGAGCAGATTGAGTTTCTGGAGCATCACATTTGTGGGGTCGATTAAATGCTCAAAATGGCCAGAAAAATGTCTTGACTATATTTTCTATTCATTTTACAACTTATGGTGGTAAATAAAAGTGTGACTTTTCATGGAAAACACAAAATTGTCTGGGTGACCCCAAACTTTTGAATGGTAGTGTATGTAAAGCGTCTACAGAGCGTATAGGACGCAGGTAGAGTGTACACATCGAAGGTCGAACGAGATAACATTGAACATAGAGCGTACACAGAAAATAATGGGTTTAGATCGCACGGATTTTGCCCGCGACTACGGGAAAACATAGCTGCGATCATAGTCACGCGTGGTCACGTGCGATTTTTCCAGATCGTACTCGGTGAAATGAGCCCCTAATTTATCCCACCCCATAACAGGTGCCATTGTAACAACATAATCAATGTAATTCACAGTGTTTTTAATTTTATGGCTGATCGGCGTATGTTTACTTATTAGGTTATTACGCTGTTAGGTTAAACAGGCTTCATAGCAGCAGCAGCATATTTTAAGATAATAAAGTATCTTATGATCTGCTAATGTACTGCATCCACTCCAAAGCTGATTTATCATTTGAGACCAATTTTAGTTTGATACTGAACTGTGTTATTGATATTCATTCAGTGTTGTTTTGGCTGTATTCTAGCCATACATAATACAGAGAAATGAATGATAACCTATAAAGCATGCAGTGGTTTAAGCTAGTATGCTATACTGTTGAAGAGTAATCTCTTCTTTTGAGCGTTTGCATTTTTATTTACATAAATATATTTTCATAAAGTCGTGTGTGGATGAATAAATTAGCAGCAGGTGCTTATCAGTAAAGCTTCAAACCTTCACTTCATGTATTAGCTTTTTTTGGGGGGGGTCTTTTTCCACCTTTATTGGATAGGACAGTGTAGAGACAGGAAATGAGCAAGAGAGAGACAGGGAGGGATCGGGAAATGACCTCGGGTCAGAATCAAACCCAGGTCCCTGGATTTATGGTATGGCACCTTATCCACCTGAGCCACGATGCCCCTTGATGTATTAGCTTACGTAACACAAGGTCCATTTGTATTGATTGCCGTACTTAACTAATTGCTTCCTCTGACAGAAAGAGATATTGTGTCTGGTCAAAGAGAGGTGCGCATTAGCAGTGCACATGCAATTTAAATGATCAATAATATTGAAGTTTCACAAATAACAATGATGAAGAGGGTGGTACAGCGGTGCAGTAGGTAGCGTTGCTTCAGCTTCAATCCTGGGCTCAAGTTACTGTCTGTGTGGCGTTTCCTATATTCTCTCTGTTTGTGGTAGAGGCCGAAACTTTTTCAGGAATCCTGTGGGTCATGGGATTTCTGTGGGATTCAATTTCAGTATTCATCATGTGACTGGGACAGGGCAGGAAAACCGTCAACGGGAGTGGGCGGGACAGAAATCATAATAACAGTAGGGCAGTTGTTATTCGCTGAAGATGAAGTGAATATCAGTGATTTATTATACATACAGGCCACTTTTTCAATGGAATAAAAACATTTATTTTTTTCGCAGTCCGGTTTCCATCAAATCCTGCGCTCTGATTGGCTGGCGAGCGGGTCCGTGTCCTATGATACAGACCCCGGTTACGGACCCCGGATACGGACCTCTGGCGACTCGCTTGTTCACAACAACAACAAACATAGTAGCAATTTTTGTCAACTTTTATAAGATTTATTTATGATTTTTATCAAAAATCTTATAAATTTTTGCCAGCATTTCTCAGGAGAATAGCATTAATTTTACAGCATGGATAGCGATAACGACAGTGTTCACAGCGAAAGCGAGTTTTACTACCCTGAGGAAGAAGAAATAAAATAAAACATTTCAGGAGAAAGCTAAAAACCTCTAACTGTTGCTAACGCCGAGCAAAAACATGGCTGAATCCTGAATGACTCCTATTTGTATAAATAGGGGACTACATAGGCGGCAAAATGTAGTTTATTTTCCTGCCATGGAAGTGCACTTGTATACCGAGGAGGAAGCAATTTGCATTACAGCCGTGAATGAGGATTCAAAATGGCGGCTCAGCTTGGCTCGGCTCGGTTTTCCCTTTCGGGCGCTCTCGTTTTCTGTTAGAATTTGGTAAAGAAAAAAATAAATATATTATTTACCAGCTTAAGGTCGGTCCGTATGGTGAAATACCGTGACCTCGGCCTTGAATACTGACCTCGGCCCAGAGGGCCTCGCTCAGTACTTTCAAGACCTCGGTCATGGTATTTCACGATACGGACCTCCCAGCTGGTAAATAACATATATGTATTCTATTCCCTTCTAGTGGGTTTATTAATGGCATGCAATATTGTTATCATATTGCGTATTCTCCATGTATTACGCCACTCTCCCTAATGAAGAATGAGCGTGCAATATTCTTATAATATTGCACGTTGTCAAGGCAACATGACGTCACACTTTGGAGCTCATACGAAGCTCCAATGACAAAACTTTTCTGCTGCACATGCGCACACTCATTTCTTTGTCGGCTGGGAAAGAGAGAAGATGGGGTTAATTTAGTGCTCGGATTAAGCACAAAATAAATAAACTGAAACTAAAGACGCGCTAAACACCCAAAAGGCTACCAAAACTTCATTAGATATTCTTCACGCATATTTACGTGAGAAAAACATACCAACGGACATCGAAAAACTGGAAAAGAAACACGTCAGAGATGTAAAACTTCTGCACTAGCGAGTGACTGACAGTTTGTACACAAGCATGGCCGTGAGGTTTGCTTCATTAAAAGCAGAAGATTTAGAGAGAATTTTGAAAGTGAAAGATGCACTGAACATCCAAAAGGCTACCAAAACTTCATTATATGTTCTTTACGCATACAACCCCGATTCCAAAAAAGTTAGGACAAACTAGAAATTGTAAATAAAAACAGAATGCAATGATGTGGAAGTTTCAAAATTCCATATTTTATTCAGAATAGAACATAGATGGCATATCAAATGTTTAAACTGAGAAAATGTATCATTTAAAGAGAAAAATTAGGTGATTTTAAATTTCATGACAACAACACATCTCAAAAAAGTTGGGACAAGGCCATGTTTACCACTGTGAGACATCCCCTTTTCTCTTTACAACAGTCTGTAAACGTCTGGGGACTGAGGAGACAAGTTGCTCAAGTTTAGGGATAGGAATGTTAACCCATTCTTGTCTAATGTAGGATTCTAGTTGCTCAACTGTCTTAGGTCTTTTTTGTCGTATCTTCCGTTTTATGATGCACCAAATGTTTTCTATGGGTGAAAGATCTGGACTGCAGGCTGGCCAGTTCAGTACCCGGACCCTTCTTCTACGCAGCCATGATGCTGTAATTGATGCAGTATGTGGTTTGGCATTGTCATGTTGGAAAATGCAAGGTCTTCCCTGAAAGAGACGTCGTCTGGATGGGAGCATATGTTGCTCTAGAACCTGGATATACCTTTCAGCATTGATGGTGTCTTTCCAGATGTGTAAGCTGCCCATGCCACACGCACTAATGCAACCCCATACCATCAGAGATGCAGGCTTCTGAACTGAGCACTGATAACAACTTGGGTCGTCCTTCTCCTCTTTAGTCCGAATGACACGGCGTCCCTGATTTCCATAAAGAACTTCAAATTTTGATTCGTCTGACCACAGAACAGTTTTCCACTTTTCCACAGTCCATTTTAAATGAGCCTTGGCCCAGAGAAGACGTCTGCGCTTCTGGATCATGTTTAGATACGGCTTCTTCTTTGAACTATAGAGTTTTAGCTGGCAACGGCGGATGGCACGGTGAATTGTGTTCACAGATAATGTTCTCTGGAAATATTCCTGAGCCCATTTTGTGATTTCCAATACAGAAGCATGCCTGTATGTGATGCAGTGCCGTCTAAGGGCCCGAAGATCACGGGCACCCAGTATGGTTTTCCGGCCTTGACCCTTTCGCACAGAGATTCTTCCAGATTCTCTGAATCTTTTGATGATATTATGCACTGTAGATGATGATATGTTCAAACTCTTTGCAATTTTACACTGTCGAACTCCTTTCTGATATTCCTCCACTATTTGTCGGCGCAGAATTAGGGGGATTGGTGATCCTCTTCCCATCTTTACTTCTGAGAGCCGCTGCCACGCCAAGATGCTCTTTTTATACCCAGTCATGTTAATGACCTCTTGCCAATTGACCTAATGAGTTGCAATTTGGTCCTCCAGCTGTTCCTTTTTTGTACCTTTAACTTTTCCAGCCTCTTATTGCCCCTGTCCCAACTTTTTTGAGATGTGTTGCTGTCATGAAATTTCAAATGAGCCAATATTTGGCATGAAATTTCAAAATGTCTCACTTTCGACATTTGATATGTTGTCTATGTTCTATTGTGAATACAATATCAGTTTTTGAGATTTGTAAATTATTGCATTCCATTTTTATTTACAATTTGTACTTTGTCCCAAATTTTTTGGAATCAGAGTTGTATTTACAGGAGAAAACTGGAAAAGAGACGCGTCAGAGATGTAAAACTTTTGTGCTAACGAGTGACTGTGACATTTTGTACACAAACATGGCAGTGAGGTTTGCTTCATTAAAAGCAGAAGTTTTAAAGAGAAAGACGCGCTGAACACCCGAAAGGCTAATAAAAACTTCACTGGATATTCTTCATGCATATTTACAGGAGAAAAACATACCAACGGATATAGAAAAACTGGAAAAGAGAGCAAATAGCGGAAAGATTGTCAAAGTTCTACTTGGAGGTGAGGAAAAGTGACGGAGACTTTTACAAGAGGACTTCACTTGTGGACTTCACTCAGCAAAGCCCTTTTGTTTTGAACAACTGCAATGTAACAATGAACTACTACCAAAAGTAACTTTGAACTTGAACTGTCAACCTGGATATCGCTTGTATATAAGTTGGGTTGTTGTTCAGGCTGTTTGGACTTGTACGATTTTTATTGTTAGAACTTTGACTTTGTACATGTACATTGGATTGACAGAACATTGAATTACATTTGATCAGAATCAGAATTCAATATTGGTAAGTTACCCCCTTGTTCTTAACTTTTTGTAAAATCTGTGATTGTTCTATTGAATGTGCATGTATAATAATAATAATAATAATAATAATAATAATATTGCCTGGTTTTTTTCATGGTATATCAGATATATTCCATTCAGCTACTCGTCTTTGACTCGTTCAGTATCATGCTAGCTGAATGGAATATATCTGATATACCAGGAAAAAAGCCAGGCAATATTATTTAAATATTAACTGAGACGAGGTTGAGGTTATTATTCACCAATATTCACTGAGCCTGGGGTGGATAATTGTTTTAGTATAAATGCACAGGTGATTATTTTTCTCATTCTCATTATGTCTAGCCGCTTTATCCTGTTCTACAGGGTCGCAGGCAAGCTGGAGCCTATCCCAGCTGACTACGGGCGAAAGGCGGGGTACACCCTGGACAAGTCGCCAGGTCATCACAGGGCTGACACATAGACACAGACAACCATTCACACTCACATTCACACCTACGGTCAATTTAGAGTCACCAGTTAACCTAACCTGCATGTCTTTGGACTGTGGGGGAAACCGGAGCACCCGGAGGAAACCCACGCGGACACGGGGAGAACATGCAAACTCCGCACAGAAAGGCCCTCGCCGGCCACGGGGCTCGAACCCGGACCTTCTTGCTGTGAGGCGACAGCGCTAACCACTACACCACCGTGCCGCCCCCGTGATTATTTTTTTAAAAATCATATTAAAAAATAATTTATTTCAAACTTCAAAAGCGGCATTCAAAAGGCACGGTGCAGGCTTGTGTCATTTATCTATATCCAACCACATAAAATACTTTATTTTGAAATAGATAAAATAAATCACAATTCCACCTTACCTTGGAATAGTTGTAGACCAAACTTCGTAGTATCTTTAGTGCTTTTAGGAACAGCATTTTCTTTCATGATTTGTAATCCTTTCTCACTTACGGTGACGAAGCAGTTGGCTGCCATTTTGCCGCGTTGCTCAAGGTGATTATCGAGAAATAGTCTGAATCTCACAACCAATCAGCATGTGCAATTTTTTTATAATCACCTCTGTATTTTATACTGAATATAAATATGCAGTTCTGGTATGAATAAACACTATTTTAAATATGAATAAACACCCCTTTAAAAAAAACACAGCACAGGAACAGGATGGGACAGGAGTCATTCTTCCAGGATTGGGACAGGACAGGAAATTTTTTTTATTCTGTCGTGGGAGTGGGATGGAACAGGTGTATTTTTGTCGGAGTGGGATGGGACAGGAGTGAAAGCCCACTCTTGTGTCACCCTCTAATTTGCAGGGGTTTCTTTCGGTTTCTCCAATTTCCTTCCACCTCCTAAAAACCTGGTGGTAGGTAGACTGGCTACTCTAAATTGCTTCTAGGTGTGAATCCATGTGTGAATGTGTGCTATGCAGGGTATTTTTCAATTCCTGCCCATTGTTCCCAGGGTAGGCTACAGAGCCTTTGCTTCGCTGAGCAGGAAAAAGCATTTACTGGCTGAAGATGAGAAATGAACATTGATGAAATGTCAGTATCAGTAGAAACAAAATCTGTTGTGAGATCATAATATGAAGAATAAACAGTGTGAGTTTTTGGGCCACGGCTTTAGGGTCACACCTATATGAAAACTGAATGCATAGCATTGAGCAGTGGCAATTTTATTTGTTTGTTTGTTTGTTTGTTTGTTTGTTTGTTTGTTTGTTTTAAATTGGTTCTGTCTACCAAAGGAAAATGACTTTCCTGTTGGTGAACATACGAATGCCACATTGAACACAAGGTGGGAAAAGTGATAGCCAATGATTATTATATTCACCTCTTTAATCTGTGCTTCTCTGTGAAGGGAAAGCTGGAACCATTCCTAAGTGTAGCAGGTCAAACCCTGGAGAGTTTTGTGAAATCTCTGGACGAGGAGGAAAAACCCCAGCAGCAGAACTACAATTCCCACGAGCACCAGTTTGTCCTAGCATTGGCTGGTGTCATCACCAGTAAGGGCTAAGATTCATTTCTTTTCTTTTACCTTTATATGAAGCAGATTCAAAATATTGATTTATTCGCAGATTTGGCGGCTGTGACTTGTGGGAGGGACTTCATTTCTCGCTCTGCGCATGTCTTGTTGGATACTTTGATGCAGCTGCTCGGGTTAATGAAGTCTGGAGTCTTTCCAAAGCTTAAAGTGTGCGTTAACATAGACATACATACATACATACATACATACATACATACATGCACACCAAACACATGCATAGACATACGCTCACTGACCTCCTTATTAGGAAAAAACTGTATACCTTCTCCAACCCCGATTCCAAAAAAGTTGGGACAAAGTACAAATTGTAAATAAAAACGGAATGCAATGATGTGGAAGTTTCAAAATTCCATATTTTATTCAGGATAGAACATAGATGACATATCAAATGTTTAAAATGAGAAAATGTATCATTTAAAGAGAAAAATTAGGTGATTTTAAATTTCATGACAACAACACAGCTCAAAAAAGTTGGGACAAGGCCATGTTTACCACTGTGAGACATCCCCTTTTCTCTTTACAACAGTCTGTAAACATCTGGGGACTGAGGAGACAAGTTGCTCAAGTTTAGGGATAGGAATGTTAACCCATTCTTGTCTAATGTAGGATTCTAGTTGCTCAACTGTCTTAGGTCTTTTTTGTCGTATCTTCCGTTTTATGATGCGCCAAATGTTTTCTATGGGTGAAAGATCTGGACTGCAGGCTGGCCAGTTCAGTACCCGGACCCTTCTTCTACGCAGCCATGATGCTGTAATTGATGCAGTATGTGGTTTGGCATTGTCATGTTGGAAAATGCAAGGTCTTCCCTGAAAGAGACGTCGTCTGGATGGGAGCATATGTTGCTCTAGAACCTGGATATACCTTTCAGCATTGATGGTGTCTTTCCAGATGTGTAAGCTGCCCATGCCACACGCACTAATGCAACCCCATACCATCAGAGATGCAGGCTTCTGAACTGAGCGCCGATAACAACTTGGGTCGTCCTTCTCCTCTTTAGTCCGAATGACACGGCGTCCCTGATTTCCATAAAGAACTTCAAATTTTGATTCGTCTGACCACAGAACAGTTTTCCACTTTTCCACAGTCCATTTTAAATGAGCCTTGGCCCAGAGAAGACGTCTGCGCTTCTGGATCATGTTTAGATACGGCTTCTTCTTTGAACTATAGAGTTTTAGCTGGCAACGGCGGATGGCACGGTGAATTGTGTTCACAGATAATGTTCTCTGGAAATATTCCTGAGCCCATTTTGTGATTTCCAATACAGAAGCATGCCTGTATGTGATGCAGTGCCGTCTAAGGGCCCAAAGATCACGGGCACCCAGTATGGTTTTCCGGCCTTGACCCTTACGCACAGAGATTCTTCCAGATTCTCTGAATCTTTTGATGATATTATGCACTGTAGATGATGATATGTTCAAACTCTTTGCAATTTTACACTGTCGAACTCCTTTCTGATATTGCTCCACTATTTGTCGGCGCAGAATTAGGGGGATTGGTGATCCTCTTCCCATCTTTACTTCTGAGAGCCGCTGCCACTCCAAGATGCTCTTTTTATACCCAGTCATGTTAATGACCTATTGCCAATTGACCTAATGAGTTGCAATTTGGTCCTCCAGCTGTTCCTTTTTTGTACCTTTAACTTTTCCAGCCTCTTATTGCCCCGTCCCAACTTTTTTGAGATGTGTTGCTGTCATGAAATTTCAAATGAGCCAATATTTGGCATGAAATTTCAAAATGTCTCACTTTCGACATTTGATATGTTGTCTATGTTCTATTGTGAATACAATATCAGTTTTTGAGATTTGTAAATTATTGCATTCCGTTTTTATTTACAATTTGTACTTTGTCCCAACTTTTTTGGAATCGGGGTTGTCATTCATTCATGAAAAAAAAAATTATCACCTGGTTTTAGACTTTTTTCCAGTCTAGTACTGTCCAGATTTTAGTGAACCCATGCCCACTGTTGTCACAGATTCCTGTTCTTGGCTGACAAGAGTGGACTGTGATGTGATCTTCTGCTGTTATAGCCCATCTGCAACAGCCGAACGGTCGACATGTTGTACGTTCCGTGATGCTTTTTGCTCATCACAGTTGTAACGAGTGCTTATTTGAATTATTTCAGCTCGAACCAGTCCGTTCTCCTCTGTCCTCTCTCATCAACAAGGTGTTTTCAATTGTGGAACTGATGCTCACTGGACGTTTTTTGTTTTTCCGCACCATACTGTGTTTAATCTCTAGAGACTGCTGTGTGTGAAAATCTCAGGAGATCAGCTGTTTAAAAAACTACTCGAACCATCCCACCTGGCACCAACAATCAAGTCAAGTCATAGTCACTGTGGTCACAGTTTTTCCCCATTCTGTTTGATCTGAGCATTAACTGAAGCTTTTGACTTGTATCTGCATGACGTAATGCATTGCACTGCCGCCACGTGATTGGCTGATTGGATATTGCATGAATATACAGATGTATAGGTGTTCCTAATAAAATGGCTAGCGAGTGTACACACACACGCACAGAGTTCTGCATAGGAATTCCAGTATAACTTATTAAAATGTTAAACAAAGCCTTCGTGGATGTTAGTGAGGTTGCACTCTATTTCTAACTGATTGGTGTATGTGTGTGCAGGCTGATGCTGATGGCCTTATACAACGTCAGTCTGAGCGTAAATGGACTGACGTACATCAGCGAGAGTCCTGCACTCATGCCACTTATATGTACCCTGCTCGAAGGTGTGTGTATGTGTGTGGATTTACATCTGTGACTGTGTGCGAGTGTGACTTAAGTGAGTGCAGCTGAAAAAGGCCTCCTGAGGCTTCAGACCTTATCTGATCTCAGCTTTGACGTCATGCCAACTGAAATGTGGCGGGGAGGATTAAGAACAGCTCCCACATTTCCCTCCCCCCCTCCCTTTTGTCTCACTCTCTCTCTCTCATGGTAATACATTTAGCCCAACTTTATAAACATTTATAGTCTACAACACACTCTTTCCTTTTGTTCTTAGATATTTTTCTGATTCGACCATTTATTACTATAATCAGTGTCACCTCTAGCGCATTTGTAGCTCTACGTAAGCATCATTTTGTACAAACCATACATTGTTCAATATTACACCTTCTGCATTGTTGCCAATCCCCAATATGTATTATCCTCAGCAAACTGGTAATCAAAGTCATTTACCTTGCATGGCCCTTGCTGAAAAATTTCTGGAACAGTTTAACTATACAGTGTCTTGCAAACATATTCATCCCTCTTGGTGTTTGTCCTACTTTATTTCATTACAAGCTGGAATTAAAATGGATTTTTGGAGGATTAGCACCATTTGATTTACACAACATGCCTACCACTTTAAAGATGAAAATTGTTGTTTTATTGTGACACAAACAATAATTAAGATGAAAAAACAGAAATCTGGAGTGTGCATAGGTGTTCACCCCCCAAAGTGAATACGTTGTAGAGCCACCTTTTGCTGCAATTACAGCTGCAAGTCTCTTGGGGTATGTCTCTATTAGCTTAGCACATCTAGCCACTGGGATTTTTGCCCATTCCTCAAGGCAAAACTGCTCCAACTCCTTCAAGTTAGATGGGTTGCGTTGGTGTACAAATCTTGCCACAGATTCTCAATTGGATTGAGGTCTGGGCTTTGACTAGGCCATTCCAAGACATTTAAATGTTTCCCTTTAAACCACTCCAGTGTAGCTTTAGCAGTATGTTTAGGGTCATTGTCCTGCTGGAATGTGAACCTTCATCCCAGTCTCAAACCTCTGGCTGACTCAAACAGGTTTTCCTTCAGAATTGCACTGTATTTAGTGCCATCCATCTTTCCTTCAGTCCTGACCAGCTTTCTTGTCTCTGCAGATGACAAACATCCCCACAGCATGATGCTGCCACCACCATGCTTCACTGTAGGAATGGTGTTCTCAGGATGTTGGGTTTGCGCCACACATGGCATTTCCCGTGATGGCCAAAAAGATCAATTTTTGTCTCATTTGACCAGAGAATCTTCTTCCATGTGTTTGGGGAGTCTGCTACATGTTGTTGGGCAAACTCCAAACGTGTTTTCTTAAGCAACGACTTTTTTCTGACCACTCTTCCATAAAGCCCCGCTCTGTGGAGTGTATGGCTTAAAGTGGTCCTATGGACAGATACTCCCATCTCTACTGTGGATCTTTGCAGCTCCTTCAGTGTTATCTTTGGTGTCTTTGTTGCATCTCTGATTAATGCCCTCCTTGCCCGGTCTGTGAGTTTTGGTGGGCGGCCTTCTCTTGTCAGGTTTGTAGTGGTGCCATATTCTTTCCATTTTGCTATACTGGATTTAATGGTGCTCCGTGGGATATTTCAAGTTTGGGATATTTTTTTTTAGAACCCAACCCTGATCTATACTTCTCGACAACTTTGTCTCTGACCTGTTTGAAGGCTCCTTGGTTTTCATGTTGCTTGCTTAGTAGTGTAGCAGAGTCAGGGTCCTTCCAGAACAGGTTGATTTATACAAACATCATGTGACACTTTGCATACAGGTGGATCTTAATCAACTAATTATGTGACTTATGAAGTAAATTGGTTGGACCAGCTCTTATTTAAGGGTTTCATACGAAAGGGGATGAATATCTATGCACACTCCAGATTTCTGTTTTTTCATCTTAATTATTGTTTTTGTCACAATTTAAAAAAAAAACTATTTGCACTTTTAAAGTGGTCGGCATGTTGTTTAAATCAAATGGCGTTAACCCTCCAAAAATCCATTTTAATTCCAGTTTGTAATGCAAGAAAACAGGACTAATACCAAGGGGGATGAATACTTTTGCAAGACACTGTATGTATTTTGACCTGTCAAATATTGTGTCGCAGTGTCGTGATCTGTGGTGAGCTTCATTGAACAATCATTTTGTCTTGGTTGTTTGTGCATTCTGGCTTGAATTAATATAATTTTCCTTATGAGCATATAGTGCAGTATGTAGGGGGTAATATAGATATTTATGCATCGCCTAAAAGCGGAGCTCCTAATGAATGTATGAGGAAAATATTTGCAAATTACTGCATTGTCTTGTGACAGTGATACCAATAATGAGAAATGTATCACAGTTATGAATACATATTTATTCCTTTTTTTTGACACCGCATGCCATGCGCCAGAAACAACACCACGACATTTATTATGGTGCGACTCTGCTGGGTGTCTGGTGGATAACAATAAACCAGCGCTTTCATTTTACATCATTATTATATAGTTTTGATCGAATATCAAACTTGATATGTCAAACAGTTGTCTGGTTACATCTTTCACGTCCACACGTGTTGGAGCTTGGAGCATGCACCCAGACTGCAAAGTGCGCAAATGCCATTACCTGTTCCTGATTAGAGCTCAATCACAGCACATACAAATAAGGACTTTCAGTAACACAGACTTTGCGAAAGCCTTGTATTTTGTATCGCTTTTCTGGTTTTGACCGTGTTTGTGTTTTTGGACTGTGAGTGCCTCACTCGACCACTGCCTGTTTTTCGACTCTGCCTTTGTCAACATTTTGGATCTGTTTACAAGTATGTTTTCAATAAAAATCTTCCTATACTTACATTCGTCTATCACCCTTATAAGACAGAAACTGTCAACTGTCCAACAAGCTAATGGACTAATAAAACTGTTTTAACTAGTTTTATATGAAACTGTTGTGAATATTTTCTGTAAGACATGTTAGTAAATAATCTCGTTATTTTTTAAAAAGCAAATTAAAAATAACCACTGGATAAAAACCCATCGATCTTATGTAAATAAAGATACGAATTTCGTTGTCCGGTGGTCAAGTGTTTGAGATACGTTGCCTTGCACTTACACCGTATGATCAGGTTCCCTGTGGTGGTACACGTTCGTTGTTTGTACGTACGTACGTCATACAGTCAAAGCCATGAAAAATCAAGTCGATGCATTACCATATTCTCTTAAGTATGGAGCTCCGCTATAAGCAATCATTTGATACCCTATGTAGCATTGGGCAGCCATTTGGGATTCAGCCTAAATCTAATCTTCTTAAGAATGAAGCTATCACAGATTGTTGTGTTGGCATCATTCCTGTCTCTGATGATCAGACAGCTTTTTAAAATACGTCCTGACAACAGGATTGTCCTGAGACAATGGTTGTGATTTCCATCGTTTTCAGCTGATGTTTACAAAATGTAGAATGAGGCGTTTATGAGAGAATGAAGGGATATTTTCTCTTTCTCGTTCTCCCTCCTTTCATTTCACTCTTTTATGTCTATTGGTATCCTGTATTGCATTTGTCTTGGGTTGCTAGCATTACGTTTTGTGATTTATACTTATTTTTTATGCGTCTCATCATCAGACCGGGACTCGGAGGTATGTCTGCAGGCTCTGCGGCTGCTCCAGTCTCTGCTAGTGGAGGGTGACGTATTGGCCCAAATTAGCCCAGACCTCCAGCGTTCCCTTCCAGTGGAGAGAATCCGTCAGTTGGCCTCAAGCCGCCACTCAGCCCTCAGACAGACAGCCCAGGAGATGTTGGAGGACATCAACTGCCTCACCAAAACTCATCACACAACCACAGAGAAAGAGCCATGATGACACGGACATCTACAGACCTTGCAGTAGTCCATACACGCTGACATTCTGTTTTCTGTGAGGGCCAATTTCAGCTCTCATTGTCTTCTATCTGTAGCTAGTGTAATCACATAAAAAGGGTCAGAGGTCACAGGGCCCATTGAAATATGGCTCCCTGCAGGTATGACCTCTTGGGTAGTCTAGGAAGTAATGATAATGGTGAAAATGTTTCTCACTCACTGTTAAAATTTGCATTGGTTAAGGATAGGGTTTTTTTGTTTGTTTTTTAACATAATATATATATGTTTCTCAGACTGTAATTCTACCTGTTGTGATTAAGATTAAACCAAAGTTGGTTGTGTTCCTATTTTGCTGTTCTATGTATTACAAGTATTTTTTACTTACTACTTACTTAGTCTGAGCTCCTGCTCGAACCAATCTTGACTGCTTACTCCACTGCATCCTTTCTTGCATTGCCGCTCTTATTTCTGTGATCTCCTGAAGACCTGTGTCTCTACGCAAGTTGCCAATATAGTTGGTTGGAGGTCTACCTCTACCCCTACCCTTTGATGGTTGCCAGAGCACAAGTGCTGATGCAGTGACCAGCAAGCTTCATCCTTCTTTCTGCTACCTTATCTGTAACCGGTGGCAATTCCTGGTAGAGCTCCTCATTTGTGAGTTTTTGTTTCCATGAGACATTCATAACATACGTGTGTAGCATCCATTTAGCTTCCTCTCCAAAGACTTTGTGAGTGACCACGTTTCACTGCCGTACAGTAGCACACTCTCAACAGCAGCAAGGAACAACTTTATTTTGATCTTGCGTGGGAGTGAGGAATTCCAGATATTTTTTAATTTGTGGCAGCTACTCCAAGCTAGTGCCTTCCTAACCTCTAAATCCTTCTCTGTACTTTCCATCCAGGATCCAAGGTACTTGAAGTTGCTGTCTACTTTCAAGGTATTACCGCTTCTTGTGATGATTTTAACAGGCAGTTCCTGGTTGTATGCCATGACCTCAGTTTTCTTGTCATTTAACTGCAGTCCCACCTTCGCTGATTCATGCTCCACTCAACGTTAGTAGCTCCTGAACCTGTTGGATTTCCTCGGACAATAAAGCTATGTCATCAGCAAAGTCCAGATCGCATATGGATACTGCTGGATGACGCTTGCTCCTTCTCCTTTCTAATTCAGAACCAAGATCTGTTTCCCTACCCTCTATTGCTTGGCACATGGCATAATCAAGTACAATTGCAAAAAGATATGGGGCCAAAGTATCACCTTGTACTCCAGCAACAATGCTGAACAGATCAGTCTCCCCATCAGGTGACAGTACTCTAGCGTGCGTGTTTTCATAGAGCTTTCTGATAACTGCTACCAGATCTTCAGGGACTCCATATGCTTCCAAGATCTTCATCATCTTCCCCCTGTGTATGCTATCGAAGGCTTTGCGGAAGTCAACAAAGGTGATGATGGCTTTTAGGTTGTTGCTTCACACACCCTCAATGAGGCGACGCAATGCTAGGATGTGAGTGGTTGTAGAGCATCCAGGGGGGAACCCGTTCTGGTTTGGCCACAAGTGCTTGTCAATTTCTGGTTGAATTCTGTTCAGTATCATCTTGTTGGTGATTTTGGCAGCAATAACTGTGACCATGATACCTCGGTAGTTGCTATATTCACTCAGGTCTTCTGATTTCGGAACTGGAATGAGATTTCCTATTGACCATTGATCTGGTTTATCACCTTGAAACAGCCTGTTTACAAAAGAGAGGATAATGTCATCAAAATCACATAACTTTAGTACTTCAGGTGGTATGTCATTGGGTCCAGCTGTTTTGCCAAGAGTCAAATTCTTCTTCACTTTCACATACTCCTGCTTGCTAAATGGACCAGATTGGGTATCAAGGTCATATAGAACAGGTGGTATATCTTCATTTGGATCTCCCTCTACTTTTGGTTCACTTCCAAGTAGCCCACTGAAGTATTGCTGCCGTTTCTTTAGTTGACCTCCTTTGCTTGTGCCTTTCAATATACCCTTTTTAGCAGACTTCCTTCCAGGTACTGAATTTATCAGTCTTCAACTTTGACCGTATCTACTACTCTCATCAGCTTCCTCCACCTTCCGTATCATCTCAGATAGCTCATCCTCAGATATTGCATCATATGCCTCTTGTAGCTTTGTCTTTGCTTTTTGCAGGTTCTGACCATATACTCCACTTCATTCCTTGCATTCTGCACTCTTGCATCTACACGCTAAAACCCATATATATATATATATATATATATATATATATATATATATATATATATATATATATATATATATATATATAAAGACTGTGGTAATCCATCATTGCAAACACACTCTCAGTGTACAAAAACCCTTTTGTTGCCTTTGACCATGTCCTGTTACTGCGCGTTATAAATATGAGGTTGCACGCGGGAAAAATTTCTTCATGACCATAGGTAAAACCAAAAAACTTCCATCCATCCATTATCTGTAGCCGCTTATCCTGTTCTACAAGGTCGCAGGCAAGCTGGAGCCTATCCCAGCTGACTACGGGCGAGAGGCGGGGTACACCTTGGACAAGTCGCCAGGTCATCACAGGGCTAACACAGAGACAAACAACCATTCACATTCACACCTACGGTCAATTTAGAGCCACCAGTTAACCTAACCTGCATGCCTTTGGACTGTGGGGGAAACCGGAGCAACCCCACGCAGACACGGGGAGAACATGCAAACTCCACACAGAAAGGCCCGCTGGGCTTGAACCCAGGACCTTCTTGCTGTGAGGCGACAGTGCTAATCACTACACCACCGTGCCAAAAACCAAAAAACTTTTAACAGGAAAGTGACAGATGGTTGTTGAGCTGTGCAAATCCAGAAATACACATAAAATTAGGTGTCGAGTAGTACCATCAAGTAAAATTAGGGCCATAAAATATTCAAAAAGTCTGGAACAGTTATAGGAAGAGGGTATGTTGGTGTAAAATAGAAAGGTGGAAATTAATCAATTCATTCGTTTTCTATTCCGCTTATCCATTGTGGGGTGCGAGTGACCAGGAGGCAATCCCAGGTGAGTTTGGGCGAGAGGTGGGGTATGCCATGGGCAGGACAACAATCCATCCCGAGACTAACACAGAGAGACAGGAAGCCAGAGAGAGTAGCAAGCTGAGCTGATCTAGATGCCTTTGGACTGTGGGAGGAAACCAGAGGAAACCCATACATGCAAACACCACACAGAAAGACCCCAGTTGACTGAACCCAGAACTAGCATTTCAGAAACCTCACCAAGAGTTATTGGCACTACAGTGGTGCTTGAAAGTTTGTGAACCCTTTAGAATTTTCTATATTTCTGCATAAATATGACCTAAAACATCATCAGATTTTCACACAAGTCCTAAAAGTAGATCAAGAGGACCCAGTTAAACAAATGAGACAAAAATATTATACTTGGTCATTTATTTATTGAGGAAAATGATCCAATATTACATATCTGTGAATGGCAAAAGTATGTGAACCTCTAGGATTAGCAGTTAACTTGAATATGAAATTACAGTCAGGTGTTTTCAATCAATGGGATGACAATCAGGTGTGAGTGGGCACCCTGTTTTATTTAAAGAACAGGGATCTATCAAAGTCTGATCTTCACAACACATGTTTGTGGAAGTGTATCGTGGCACGGACAAAGGAGATTTCTGAGGACCTCAGAAAAAGCATTATTGATGTTCATCAGGCTGGAAAAGGTTACAAAACCATCTCTAAAGAGTTTGGACTCCACCAATCCACAGTCAGACAGATTGTGTACAAATGGAGGAAATTCAGGACCATTGTTACCCTCCCCAGGAGTGGTCGACCAACAAAGATCACTCCAAGAGCAAGGCATGTAATAGTCGGTGAGGCCACAAAGGACCCCAGGGTAACTCCTAAGCAACTGAAGGCCTCTCTCACATTGGTTAATGTTAATGTTCATGAGTCCACCATCAGGAAAACACTGAACAACAATGGTGTGCATGGCAGGGTTGCAAGGAGAAAGCCTCTGCTCTCCAAAAAGAACATTGCTGCTCATCTGCAGTTTGCTAAAGATCATGTGGACAAGCCAGAAGGCTATTGGAAAAATGTTTTGTGGACAGATGAGACCAAAATAGAACTTTTTGGGTTAAATGAGAAGCGTTATGTTTGAAGAAAGGAAAACACTGCATTCCAGCATAAGAACCTTATCCCATCTGTGAAACATGGTGGTGGTAGTATCATGGTTTGGGCCTGTTTTGCTGCATCTGGGCCAGGACGGCTTGCCATCACTGATGGAACAATGAATTCTGAATTATACCAGCAAATTCTAAAGGAAAATGTCAGGACATCTGTCCATGAACTGAATCTCAAGAGAAGGTGGGTCATGCAGCAAGACAACGACCCTAAGCACACAAGTCGTTCTACCAAAGAATGGTTAAAGAAGAGTAAAGTGAATGTTTTGGAATGGCCAAGTCAAAGTCCTGACCTTAATCCAATCGAAATGTTGTGGAAGGACCTGAAGCGAGCAGTTCATGTGAGGAAACCCACCAACATCCCAGAGTTGAAGCTGTTCTGTATGGAGGAATGGGCTAAAATTCCTCCAAGCCGGTGTGCAGGACTGATCAACAGTTACCGCAAACGTTGAGTTGCAGTTATTGCTGCACAAGGGGGTCACACCAGATACTGAAAGCAAAGGTTGTCATACTTTTACCACTCACAGATATGTAATATTGGATCATTTTCCTCAATAAATAAATTTATGCAGAAATATAGAAAATTCTAAACAAACTTTCAAGCACCACTGTAGTGTGATTAGAGACTCGTTCTCATTTGTATGCTAACTAGTAGCAACATTTGAGGAAGTTTACTAGCACCAGACTGGTAGCAGATTTAGGCTAATATTTGGCTAATACCAAGATTATACCTCGCTACTGTATATAGACCTATACCGAGTGAGCTTGTGATATTCCAGTGTGTTTAACCAGGTCACATACTTGTGTTTGGTGACATATTTGTGTGCACCATTAACACAATTCCTATGTTATAAGCGGTTTGGGATGTGGCTTGCGTTGCTTGGCAACATGGGTTCCTGCGCGCGCCCTGCTCAGTGCTTTGACGCCAGAGTGACGTTAATAAAGTGAGTGAGTGTGCAGGACCTCTTATGGTGAATTAAGATTGACCCGAGTCTCCACAGAGGGTGCAGCAGGATCCAGAGAGTGAGCAGAAACCAAGAGGAGTGACTAAAGAAATAATAAACACATTTCTACTTCTTTTTAAACAAAATCAAAAGGCGTGAATGAGGGGCAAAGCAAAGGAGCGACCACAGGAATGTGACCTCAGGGGAAAGCAGCTGATATTTACACATGGAGAGCTTTAACACTTCCCAGTGCACACGGTGAGCTCTATCACATCCAATTAAAATACTTAATATCATTATTATTAGTCCTACTTCAACTAATCAATGTTTCCAAAAAGCAATGAGCTATTATTATTATTATTATTATTATTATTATTATTATTATTATTATTATTATTGATCCAGTACTGTGCAAAAGTCTTAGGAACCCTATTTTTGAAGTACAAGCTTTGTTCTAGATTTTTATTTTATGACTTCTTCATTATCAAGTTAGTACAAAAAAACAGTTTAGATTTTTTTTTTTTTTAAAGCAGAATGAAGGCTGCGAAATTAAGAAGCGAGTGTGACAGTCAAAGTGTCCAGAAGAACTGTGGTTCTGCAAGATGCTCAGTAAAACCTACAGCTCATTTCACTGTGCCTGAGACTACTCCAGTGGTGCTTGAAAGTTTGTGAACCCTTTAGAATTTTCTATATTTTTGCATAAATATGACCTAAAACATCATCAGATTTTCACACTAGTGTATGTGAAACTTTGCTTTCAGTATCTGGTGTGACCCCCTTGTGCAGCAATAACTGCAACTAAATGTTTCCGGTAACTGTTGATCAGTCCTGCACACCGGCTTGGAGGAATTTTAGCCCATTCCTCCGTACAGAACAGCTTCAACTCTGGGATGTTGGTGGGTTTCCTCACATGAACTGCTTGCTTCAGGTCCTTCCACAACATTTCGATTGGATTAAGGTCAGGACTTTGACTTGGCCATTCCAAAACATTAACTTTATTCTTCTTTAACCATTCTTTGGTAGAACGACTTGTGTGCTTAGGGTCGTTGTCTTGCTGCATGACCCACCTTCTCTTGAGATTCAGTTCATGGACAGATGTCCTGACATTTTCCTTTAGAATTCGCTGGTATAATTCAGAATTCATTGTTCCATCAATGATGGCAAGCCGTCCTGGCCCAGATGCAGCAAAACGGGCCCAAACCGTGATACTACCACCACCATGTTTCACAGATGGGATAAGGTTCTTATGCTGAATGCAGTGTTTTCCTTTCTTTTCGGCAAATATAACGACCAAAAAGTTCTATTTTGGTCTCATCCATCCACAAAACATTTTTCCAATAGCCTTCTGGCTTGTCCACGTGATCTTTAGCAAACTGCAGACGAGCAGCAATGTTCTTTTTGGAGAGCAGTGGCTTTCTCCTTGCAACCCTGCCATACACACCATTGTTGTTCAGTGTTCTCCTGACGGTGGACTCATGAACATTAACATTAGCCAGTGTGAGAGAGGCCTTCAGTTGCTTAGAAGTTACCCTGGAGTCCTTTGTGACCTCCCTGACTATTACACGCCTTGCTCTTGGAGTGATCTTTGTTGGTTGACCACTCCTGGGGAGGGTAACAATGGTCTTGAATTTCCTCCATTTGTACACAATCTGTCTGACTGTGGATTGGTGGAGTCCAAACTCTTTAGAGATGGTTTTGTAACCTTTTCCAGCCTGATGAGCATCAACAACACTTTTTCTGAGGTCCTCAGAAATCTCCTTTGTTCATGCCATGATACACTTCCACAAACATGTGTTGTGAAGATCAGACTTTGATAGATCCCTGTTCTTTAAATAAAACAGGGTGCCCACTCACACCTGATTGTCATCCCATTGATTGAAAACACCTGACTCTAATTTCACCTTCAAATTAACTGCTCATCCTAGAGGTTCACATAGTTTTGCCACTCACAGATATGTAATATTGGATCATATTCCTCAATCAATAAATGAGCAAGTATAATATTTTTGATCCATTTGTTTAACTGGGTTCTCTTTATCTACTTTTAGGACTTGTGTGAAAATCTGATGTTTTAGGTCATATTTATGCAGAAATATAGAAAATTCTAAAGGGTTCACAAACATTCAAGCACCACTGTATATACGCTCGCTGGCCACTTTGTTAGGAATACCTGCTGTTTGACGCAGTTCTCTAATCAGCCAATCCCTTGACAGCAGCGCAATACATAAATAAAATCATGCAGATACAAATCAAGATCTTCAGTTTACGTTGACGTCAAACATCAGAATGGGAAAAATCGTGATCTCAAAGTGTGACTTTCTTTCACTGTGGCATGGGTGTTGGTTTGAGCCAGATGGACTGGTTTGAGTATTTCAGAAGCTGCTGATCTCCTGGTGTTTTCACACACAACAGTCTCTAGAGTTTACACAGAATAGTGTGAAAAAAAAAACATTGAGTGAGCGACAGTTCTGTGAGTGGAAACAAACGCCTTGTTGATAAGAGAGGTCAGAGGAAAATGGCCAGATTGGTTTGAACTGCCAGGAAGGATATAGTAACTCATATAATCACTCTTTACAACCGTGGTGAGCAGAAAAGCATCTCAGCATGCAACAGCATTGGGTTCCAGTCCTGCCAACCAAGAACAGAAATCTTTGAATCAAGAACAAGTTCCTATGAAATTGGGCAGTGTGTGTGTGTGTGTGTGTGTGTGTGTGTGTGTGTGTGTGTGTGTGTGTGTGTGTGTGTGTTTTAAGCAAAGGGTCATCACCCCAAATATTGACTTTGATTCATTAATGACTGTTTACTGCTCCTTTGTAGTGTTTTTTTAAATCTAGAAATGCAATTTCATTATTTTTGAAAGCATCTCTGCTTCACAGCATTACTTGTAGAACAATACTGAAGACCTTAAAACTATGAAATAACATATAGAATTATGTGGTAAACAAAAATGGGTTAACATATTTCAGATTCTTCAGAGTAGCCAGTGTTTACCTTGATGGCACTTTACACACTATTGGTATTCTTTTCCCCAGCTTCATGAGGTCGTCACTTGGAATGCTTTTTAGTTAACAGATGTGCTTTGTCAAAAGTTAATTAGTGCAAGTTCTTCTTCATGTGTTTGAGATCAAATAGTAAATAATAAAAATACAGTAAATAGCCCTATTCCACAACTGTAGTAATCCATGTTATGTCAAGAGCCGCTCAACTAAGTAAAGAGAAACAACATCCATCATTACTTTAAGGTATGAAGTGTCTTTTAATTCATGAAAATAAAGAAAATTACAAGGTGTGTCCAAACTTTTGACTCATACCATATGAGTCAGATGTTGTTGACAGATATGCTTAATTATTTCCTAATGCTCTAATGATCAATGCATGTATTAAGTCATCATTATGAAAACATTAATGCATATGCTTATTTGTGGACCTTACAGTACACTCTGGGGCAAAAAAAAAAGGCTTTTTTTTTTTTTACCAAAAAAGTACATGAAATTCAGTCATTCAAATTTAACATTGAATACAACATTAATAAACAATTTATGACTGAAGCAATATGGAATATGTTATAGTGTAAGTGTTTGTTTGTTTGTTTGTTTGTTTGTTTGTTTGTTTGTTTGTCAAAAATTATTGGATGTGTCGGTGTTGTTCCTCTCAGTTTTAATGGCCTTTTACAGCTGATAGACAAGCTGTTAAGAAGCTGTGTGGTTCTTGACTTTGCAACACTTTTTTTCTTTTCTTTTGGCAAAAAGAATCTTGACCTTTTTGCCCCAAACCATAATACGTCAAAAAATATCACATACCTTTATTTTATTACATTTTGTGTTGTTTTGTTTTGATATTTTGGTCCTGGATATTTGACTTATTTTGAACAATAAAAGTTGCTTTCCTAGGAATCTGATGTAATTCACGCAACTATACCTCAAAAAAGAAAAAAAAAATCCCAGGAGATCAAACTCCAAAAATATTCGAGATGTAAATGTTGTCTGATTCTTCTTTATCTTTGTCTTCTGAAACCACACAGAAATAGTGTGCAGGACTTTTGGTGCAAGTAAAAATGTTTTGATGCCCCATGGATGGTGCTGTAACACCAAATTTATTATCCTTTCTCCACCATTTAAAGGCAGACTAGTTAATTTATTTTAGAAGCATTTTTTGTTATATTTCTTGAAATTCTCATTACATCCTGACAGCAATGAATAAGTCAAATGCTCTGACAATACAAAGAAAAAATCCATTCTCTGTAGCAGTCTGCCAATGTGCACGCATTCTGCCCGTACACTGTGTATAACCAGAGGCTTCCACTAGGCAGACATATTGCTGACAGCTGTGAGTACTAACAATAGCCAGCTCATTGTTTACAATAATTATGATAATGTTAGGTGCTTATTTACATATGAATGAGTCATAAGGTAGTTGGATATGGCAGAGATGTGCTACGCCATGTCAACCCCCATCCCTTGTTGCTTTCTTTCTTTCCTCCAGCAGTAGTCAGGCAGTGCACGTTCATGTGTTTTGGAGGAGTAGCTTTGGAGGGTGATCTAAAGGGATGGGGTGGGATGTTTTGGTTGGATACTTTCAAAATCTAGCTTACTCTTGCCAGTTTCTTCAACGTTGCCTACCCTAGCTTTAAGTCTTTCACTTACAGTGGTGCTTGAAAGTTTGCAAACCCTTTAGAATTGTCTATATTTATGCATAAATATGACCTAAAACATCCTCAGATTTTCACAAAAGTCCTAAAAATAAACTAGAAAAGCACTCGGAGAGCGCAGACCTCCGCCAAGAATCCTTTAAAAAATTCCGGGATCTAGAAGGTGATCCAGAGCACCGCCAAAATTTAATGGATTGTTACTTGTGCCCAGTCACACCTCTGGAAAAAATTTCAGAGCAATCCGTTCATTACTTTTTCCGTAATGTTGCTAGCAGACAAACCAACAAACAAACAAACCAACGCTACCGAAAACATAACCTCCTTGGCGGAGGTAATAAAGAGAACCCAGTTAAACAAATGAAACAAAAATATTATACTTGGTCATTTATTTATTGAGGAAAATGATTGAATATTTCATATCTGTGAGTGGCAAAAGTATGTGAACCTCTAGGATTAGCAGTTACCTTGAATGTGAAATTAGAGTCAGGTGTTTTCAATCAATGGGATGACAATCAGGTGTGACTGGGCACCCTGTTTTATTTAAAGAACAGGGATCTATCAAAGTCTGATCTTCACAACACATGTTTGTGGAAGTGTATCGTGGCACGAACAAAGGAGATTTCTGAGGACCTCAGAAAAAGTGTTGTTGATGCTCATCAGGCTGGAAAAGGTTACAAAACCATCTCTAAAGAGTTTGGACTCCACCAATCCACAGTCAGACAGATTGTGTACAAATGGAGGAAATTCAAGACCATTGTTACCCTCCCCAGGAGTGGTCAACCAACAAAGATCACTCCAAGAGCAAGGCGTGTAATAGTCGGCGAGGTCACAAAGGACCCCAGGGTAACTTCGAAGCAACTGAAGGCCTCTCTCACATTGGCTAATGTTAATGTTCATGAGTCCACCATCAGGAGAACACTGAACAACAATGGTGTGCATGGCAGGATTGCAAGGAGAAAGCCTCTGCTCTCCAAAAAGAACATTGCTGCTCATCTGCAGTTTGCTAAAGATCATGTGTACAAGCCAGAAGGCTATTGGAAAAATGTTTTGTGGACGGATGAGACCAAAATAGAACTTTTTGGTTTAAATGAGAAGCGTTATGTTTGAAGAAAGGAAAACATTGCATTCCAGCACAAGAACCTTATCCCATCTGTGAAACATGGTGGTGGTAGTATCATGGTTTGCGCCTGTTTTGCTGCATCTGGGCCAGGACGGCTTGCCATCATTGATGGAACAATGAATTCTGAATTATACCAGCGAATTCTAAAGGAAAATGTCAGGACATCTGTCCATGAACTGAATCTCAAGAGAAGGTGGGTCATGCAGCAAGAAAACGACCCTAAGCACACAAGTCGTTCTACCAAAGAATGGTTAAAGAAGAATAAAGTTAATGTTTTGGAATGGCCAAGTCAAAGTCCTGACCTTAATCCAATCAAAATGTTGTGGAAGGACCTGAAGTGAGCAGTTCATGTGAGGAAACCCACCAACATCCCAGAGTTGAAGCTGTTCTGTACGGAGGAATGGGCTAAAATTCCTCCAAGCTGGTGTGCAGGACTGATCAACAGTTACCGGAAACGTTTAGTTGCAGTTATTGCTGCACAAGGGGGTCACACCAGATACTGAAAGCAAAGGTTCACATATTTTTGCCACTCACAGATATGTAATATTGGATCATTTTCCTCAATAAATAAATGACCAAGTAAAATATTTTTGTCTCATTTGTTTAACTGGGTTCTCTTTATCTACTTTTAGGACTTGTGTGAAAATCTGATGATGTTTTAGGTCATATTTATGCAGAAATATAGAAAATTCTAGAGGGTTCACAAACTTTCAAGTACCACTGTAACAGCAATGATTTACTAGACTTACACATGACCAATCATTAAATAAATAGGAGCCCACATGTACAATCATGCATTGGTTTGCAACATGTCATATTTTACACCTTTTACAGAATAAAAACAATAATACTGCACCGATGGACTTATTATTTTTAATTTTGACTTGTGCACAAAAACATCCTTTCTGAACTAGTAAGCACTGATGCACAGCCAGTAAAATACTTTTTTATGTTATGAAAAAAATATTTTAAAAGATATGATGACTACACACAGTATATATGTACTTTGTACCTTAGCACCACCCCAGTGATAAGGAAAGGTATAGTTTAGTACTATTTTTCTGATAGCGTTGTTTGCTGCTAAAACAACCACCTGATCATGTTGCCTCAACTCTTTTATGATTAATTGTGGAGCAGTTAAAGACACTAACCATGGTGGTGCTGTTGGAGGATTGTCCAGACACAATGAACCGGGTTGGTAAACCTCTCCAGGTTGGCTTCTATGAGATCATCCGTACGCTGGGGAAAGGAAACTTTGCTGTGGTGAAACTGGCAAGACACAAAGTCACTAAAACACAGGTTCCCTATATTACTGTCATGACCAATAACCCTTTCTTGTTAATTAATCTTATTAAATTATAGCTTGTTAATTATGATTTTTCAGTAATAGGCTTTTTAGTGTCTGAAATTTTCTTAATTCCGTCTCACAGGTTGCCATTAAAATCATCGACAAAACCTGTTTGGATGCATCAGACTTGGAAAAACTCAACAGGGAAGTTAAAATCATGAAGCTTCTGAACCATCCACACATCATCAGACTCTACCAGGTCTGTGAGTTTTGGAGTATTTATACTCATCAACACACATTGCAGAAGACTTCTCTAAAATGACTTATTAGTGAGATGGAATTCAGTCTATGCGTGAAGCTGGTAAAGGTGTGACAGCCTTTATTAGTAGTGTGCCGCAGACGTAAGAGGGCGGTTTCCAAAGCAACAAGAAAGCAATCTGAAGTTACTCCAATTGCAATACTACAGTCTTCCTGCCGTCACTGCATCAGAGAGCCACTAAACTTAATTTAATAGCTAAGGACAACCCACCCAACATACACCCAAAAATTAATTCAATAAATAAATAAACATGCAGTGCACGTGTGTGCGCGCACACACACGTATTTAATACTATATCTTATAATGAAAAGACAAACAGAACATGCAGTCAGTCATTGCTATTTAGGATCTCAAACTGTTATCACTACTGTGTGAATGTGAACGATTCCTGTCCCTAATTTGCAGGTTATGGAAACCAAGAACATGTTGTACATTGTTACAGAGTATGCCAATAACGGGGAGATGTTCGGTAAGTCTGATCATGAGCTCTTTCATCAAATCTACACATCACATCAGTTGTATGCTATATCTCTCTCAACAATTGTACAGTGGTGCTTGAAAGTTTGTGAACCCTTTAGAATTTTCTATATTTCTGCATAAATATGATCTAAAACATCATCAGATTTTCACACAAGTCCTAAAAGTAGATAAAGAGAACCCAGTTAAACAAATGAGACAAAAATATTATACTTGGTCATTTACTTATTGAGGAAAATGATCCAATATTACATATCTGTGAGTGGCAAAAGTATGTGAACCTTTGCTTTCAGTGTCTGGTGTGACCCTCTTGTGCAGCAATAACTGCAACTCAACGTTCCCGGTAACTGTTGATCAGTCCTGCACACCGGCTTGGAGGAATTTTAGCCCATTCCTCTGTACAGAACAGCTTCAACTCTGGGATGTTGGTGGGTTTCCTCACATGAACTGCTCACTTCAGGTCCTTCCACAACATTTCAATTGGATTAAGGTCAGGACTTTGACTTGGCCATTCCAAAACATTAACTTTATTCTTCTTTAACCATTCTTTGGTAGAACGACTTGTGTGCTTAGGGTTGTTGTCTTGCTGCATGACTCACCTTCTCTTGAGATTCAGTTCATGGACAGATGTCCTGACATTTTCCTTTAGAATTCGCTGGTATAATTCAGAATTCATTGTTCCATCAATGATGGCAAGCCGTCCTGGCCCAGATGCAGCAAAACAGGCCCAAACCATGATACTACCACCACCATGTTTCACAGATGGGATAAGGTTCTTATGCTGGAATGCAGTGTTTTCCTTTCTCCAAATATAATGCTTCTCATTTAAACCAAAAATTTCTATTTTGATCTCATCCATCCACAAAACATTTTTCTAATAGCCTTCTGGCTTGTCCACATGATCTTTAGCAAACTGCAGATGAGCAGCAATGTTCTTTTGGAGAGCAGTGACTTTCTCCTTGCAACCCTGCCATGCACACCATTGTTGTTCAGTGTTCTCCTGATGATGGACTCATGAACATTAACATTAGCCAATGTGAGAGAGGCCTTCAGTTGCTTAGAAGTTACCCTGGGGTCCTTTGTGACCTCGCCAACTATTACACACCTTGCTCTTGGAGTGATCTTTGTTGGTTGACCACTCCTGGGGAGGGTAACAGTAGTCTTTAATCTCCTCCATTTGTACACAATCTGTCTGACTGTGGATTGGTGGAGTCCAAACTCTTTAGAGATGGTTTTGTAACCTTTTCCAGCCTGATGAGCATCAACAACACTTTTTCTGAGGTCCTCAGAAATCTCCTTTGTTCATGCCATGATACACTTCCACAAACATGTGTTGTGAAGATCAGACTTTGATAGATCCCTGTTCTTTAAATAAAACAGGGTGCCCACTCACACCTGATTGTCATCCCATTGATTGAAAACACCAGACTCTAATTTCACCTTAAAATTAACTGCTAATCCTAGAGGTTAACATACTTTTGCCACTCACAGATATGTAATATTGGATCATTTTCCTAAATAAATAAATGACCAAGTATAATATTTTTGTCTCATTTGTTTAAATGGGCTCTCTTTATCTACTTTTAGGACTTGTGTGAAAATCTGATGATGTTTTGGGTCATATTTATACAGAAATATAGAAAATTCTAAAGGGTTCACAAACTTTCAAGCACCACTGTATGTGAGGGAAAATGCTTGAAACACTTCACAAGCACACCTGAATCTTTTCATCTTTCTGAAGATTATCTTGCATGCAACGGTCATCTGAGTGAGGAAGAAGCTCGGAAGACATTCTGGCAAATCCTCTCTGCTGTAGAGTATTGCCATAGACACCACATTGTACACAGAGACCTTAAAGCTGAAAATTTACTGCTGGACAGCAACATGAACATCAAACTGGCAGGTATAGAACAGCTCATGTAAGCTGATTTATTAATAAAAGTGAAGTAGAATACACACATACACACACATATAGATATATACACATTACAGGCATCAAATTCAGAATGAGTGTATATTTGCAAAAAATAATAAAGTTCATCAGTTTACACATTAAATATCTTGTATTTGTATAGTATTCAGTTGAATATAGATCAAAACATATTTGAAAATTATTGTATTCTGTTTTTATTTACGTTTCACACAGAGTCACAACTATTTGGAATCGGGGTTGTATATTAAAAAGTACACCGATCAGCTATAACATTAAAACCACCTGCCTGATCTTGTGTCGGTCCCCCTTGTCCTACCAAAAGAGTTCTGACCCATTGAGGTATGGACTCCACAAGACCTCTGAAGGTGTGCTGTTGTATTTGGCACCAAGACATTAGCAGCAGATCCTTTAAGTCCTGTAAGTTTTGAGGTGGGGCCTCCATGGATTGAACTTGTTTGTCCAACACATCCTACAGATGTTTGATTGGATTGAGATTTGAACAATTTGGAGGCAATGTGAATGCCTTGAACTCTTTGCCATTCCTGAACTATTTTTGCCGTGTGGCAGGGTGCATTATCCTGCTGAAAGAGGCCACTGCCATTAGGGAATACCGTTGTCATGAAGAGGTATACTTGGTTTGCAGTAATGTTTAGGTAGGTGGTATGTGCTAAAGTAATATCCACATGAATGCCAGGACCAAATGTTTCCCAGCAGAACATTGCCCAGAGCATCACACTGCCTCTGCCGGCTTGTCTTCTACCCAAAGTGCATCCTGGTGCCAGCTGTTCCCCAGGTAAGCAATGCACATGTACCCGCCCGTCCACATGATGCAAAAGAAAACAAGATTCATCAGACCAGGCATCCTTCTTCCACTGCTCCTTGGTCCAGTTCTGATGCTCCTGAGCCCATTATAGCCACTTTCAGCAGTAGACAGGAGTCAGCATGGACACTCTGACCGGTCTATCGCTACGCAGCACCATACACAGCAAGCTGCAATGTACTGCATATTCTGTCACCTTTCTATCATAGCCAGCATTCACTTTTTTCAGCAATTTGTGCTCCAGTAGCTCTTCTGTGGGATCGGACCTGATGGGCTAGCCTTCATTCCCTACATGCATCAAGGAGCATTAGGTGCTCATGACCCTGTTGCTGGGTCACCGGCTGTTCTTCCTTGGACCACTTTTGGTACATACTATCCATTGTATACGGGGAACACCCCACAAGATGTGCCATCTTGGAGATGCTCTGATCCAGTCATCTAGCCATCACAACTTGGCCCTTGTCAAAGTCACTCAGATCCCCACACTTGCCCACTTTTCCTGCTTCCAACACATCAACTTTGAGAACTGACTGTTGTCTTGCTGCTTAATATATCCCACCCCTTGACAGGTGCCATTGTAATGAGATAATCAATGTTATTCACTTCAACTGTCAGATTATTTTGGCTGATCTGTGTATGTTCTACATATTCTCTAATCTTCTCGACCAATATGTGGTATCTAATGTTAAATAATATGTCATAGTAATACTTCTCAAGGAGTGTTTTGCTAGTGATCGATTTAAATATGTCAGTGTTAGTCCCACAGGCAGGAGTTCATCGGTGACATCACAAATGGTGATATTATTTGTTTTTTAGGGGCCATGGTTATGTGTGTGGCAGGAATCACAGAAGCTTTACATACACCATGATGTCATATTTTTCTTACTGTGTTCCTCAGACTTTGGTTTTGGAAATTTCTTCATACCTGGAAAGCCTCTGAATACCTGGTGTGGAAGTCCACCTTATGCAGCACCAGAGATCTTCAAGGGAAAGGAATATGAGGGACCGCAGCTTGACATCTGGGTAAATTTCTTAGATAAATTTCAGTCCTACCATCCATAACTAGATAGTTGGGATGAAAAATGTGCCTTTTTAGTTTGGTCCCATACAGTGTCTTGCAAAAGTATTCATCCCCCTTAGTGTTCATCCTGTTTTGTTGCATTACAAGATAATAATAATAAAATAACCAGTTCAGTTTATATAGTGCCTTTCTTACACCCAAGGTCGCTTTACAATTAGGGAAAGAAAAAAAAAAGTCCACCAAAAGAGGGTCAGGATGTAATTCCAATAGCATAGCTACAACAGTCCCACCAGGCGCACGAAGATAAATCCCACATCACCTGCACAGCCGCCGCAACGTCCTGCTAGGCAACATTGCTTAGAACACCGCACCATGGATCTACAAAGCGAGCACAGAAGCATCACCGCACAGAGCACTGGTATGTCCTAAACCACCTGCACAGCCAACGTGACGCCACCGGGCAACATCGCTTGGAAGACCGTGCCAAGCACAAAAGCACCACCGCACAGAGTACTGGACAACCCCTATGTTAAAAGAGCAACAAGCTCACTGCAGTCCATAGGGAGGAGCACAGGCGTCACCGATGGCGCACCAAGGCCTAAAGGAAACCGACGCCCAAAACTGGGTCCGGAGCTACACCACAACCGGCGGACAAAACACTTAAACAAAAAAACAAACAAACATCAAACTACACAAACACAAAAAAGAAAAAAGAAAAACAAAAGGGAAGAAAAGAAAAATGTAAGCTCTCATGAGAAGCGGCAGCAAAACGCGTACAGTGTATTCTCAACTGGAAACGGAAACCATGTTGGAAGATGGAATTAAAATGGATTTTTGGAGGGTTAGCACCATTTGATTTACACAACATGCCTACTACTTTAAAGGTGCAAATTGTTGTTTTATTGTGACACAAACAATAATTAAGATGAAAAAACAGAAATCTGGAGTGTGCATAGGTGTTCACTCCCTTTCGTATGAAACCCCTAAATAAGAGCTGGTCCAACCAATTCACTTCATAAGTCACATAATTGGTTGATTAAGATCCACCTGTGTGTAATCAAAGTGTCACATGATCTGTCACAAACTTTGAATATCCCAGGGAGCACCATTAAATCCATTATAGCAAAATGGAAAGAATATGGTACCACTACAAACCTGACAAGAGAAGGTCGCCCACCAAAACTCACAGACCGGGCAAGGAGGGCATTAATCAGAGATGCAACAAAGACGCCAAAGATAACACTGAAGGAGCCACAAAGATCCACAGCAGAGATGGAAGTATCTGTCCATCAGACCACTTTAAGCTGTACACTCCACAGAGCGGGGCTTTATGGCAGTGGCCAGAAAAAGTAATTGCTTAAGAAAACACATTTGGAGTTTGCCCAACAGCACGTAGCAGACTCCCCAAACACATGGAAGAAGATTTTTTGGTCAGACGAGACTAAAATTGATCTTTTTGGCCATCATGGGAAATGCCATGTGTGGCACAAACCCAACACCCTGAGAACACCATTCCTACAGTGAAGCATGGTGGTGGCAGCATCATGCTGTGGGGATATTTTTCATCTGCAGGGACAGGAAAGCTGATCAGGACTGAAGGAAAGATGGATGGCACTAAATACAGGGCAATTCTGGAGGAAAACCTGTTTGAGTCGGCCAGAGGTTTGAGACTGGGATGAAGGTTCACATTCCAGCAGGACAATGACCCTAAACAGACTGCTAAAGCTATACTGGAGTGGTTTAAAGGGAAACACTTAAATGTTTTGGAATGGCCTAGTCAAAGCCCAGACCTCAATCCAATTGAGAATCTGTGGCATAACTTGAAGATTTTGTACACCAACACAACCCATCTAACTTGAAGGAGTTGGAGCAGTTTTACCTTGAGGAATGGGCAAAAATCCCAGTGACTAGATATGCTAAGCTAATAGAGACATACCCCAAGAGACTTGCAGCTGTAATTGCAGCAAAAGGTGGCTCTACAAAGTATTGGCTTTGGGGGTGAATACCTATGTACACTCCAGATTTCTGTGTTTTCATCTTAATTATTTTTTGTGTCACAATAAAACAACAATTTTCACCTTTAAGTGGTAGGCATGTTGTGTAAATCAAATGGTGCTAACCCTCCAAAAATCCATTTTAATTCCAGCTTGTAATGCAACAAAACAGGACAAACACCAAGGGGGATGAATACTTTTGCAAGACACTGTAAAAGATCACTGGGCGTTTTTGGGTAAACCCTAGAAACTGTTGTTTTTTTTTTTGAAAATCCCAGGAGATCAGCAGTTTCTTAAATACTCAAACCAGGTCATCTTGCACCAATAAACATGTCACATTCAAAGTTACTGACATTATATTTTTCCTCCATTCTGATGTTTGATGTGAACATTATGAGACGTTAAGTCTTCTTTGGTTTTCAGAGTCTAGGTGTGGTTCTCTATGTGCTGGTGTGTGGCTCTCTGCCCTTTGATGCTGCCTCACTTCCAGCCCTGAAACAACGTGTCGTAGAGGGACACTTTAGAATCCCTTACTTCATGTCACAGGGTACCAAGTTTACACACTCTCAAACCATGACTAATTGATATGTGTGTCATGTTAAACTAGTCAGACTTCAGCATTTTTCCTCTTGCTCTGATCTGCTCTGATCCAGAGTGTGAGAATTTGATACGGAAGATGCTGGTGGTGGATCCGGCCAAACGTATCAGTCTGGCACAAATCAAGCAGCACTGCTGGATGAAAGCTGAGCCGATAGCATTGTGCCAGGCTTTATTTAACCCTTCTGAGTCTGAGCGGCCCTGCCAGGCAAAGAGTTACAACGAACAAGTGCTTGGTCTCATGCAGACACTGGGCATTGACAAGCGGAGAACCATTGAAGTAAGCTGAGCTTGGGTCGTTTTGTATGTGCTTCCAATATCTAACATGTCAGTGTAACAACTGTAACAAAACCGTACCAAGAAATTTAATATTTGGTCATCTTAAAATAGCCTCAGTTTATTGTTACCGTACATATACTGTGTAAAAATAAATTATATTTAAAAAATATATTTATTCAGAATGTTCTTACTTAAAACTTCAACATCAAAAAGTTGGACTGCCATTGTGATTTTTTTTCCCCACTATACCAATTAACATCTGTATTTATTTCTCTAGTCTTTACAAAATGACAGTTACAACCACTTCTCTGCCATTTACTGGCTCTTGCTGGAGAGACAGAATGGACAAGAGCAAATCAGAAAAGCTCCAGTTTGGTCTAAAAAGCCTTGTTACACCATACCAGTGCTGGGAAATTCATTAGATGCAAGTCCACCCATGTTACAGTACAGAAACGTTCCCTCTCCCAGCAAGTTACACGATCCTGGATTAAGCAGAGCGGTACAAGTTAAAAACATGGATGAAGAGGAGAAGCAGTTACCTTTTGAATATACAACTGAAAACAGGAGCACGATACACAGACACACTGGCTCTGAGGGGTCGTCCTGGTGTTACCCACCAAGTAAGTACACTGTTATTGTGTGATACTGAGCTGTGCCGAGTTTTCCAATAGCATCGTAGCACAAAGATCATCATTAAATGGTAGAGCGAGTAGCACAATGAACTCTCTCTCCTAGTTAAGACGCTCTTAACATTAAGAGGCTTTTGGGAAACCCACCACTGTTTATTAAACACTATTTCAGGATGCATAGGCCAAATTTCAACAATTAAAATTGTTTTCATCCTCCATCCATTCATTCATCCTCCTAGTCCCTATTCAGTGCATATCAAGAGCTTATCTTGGGATCATTGGGAAGGGGAAAGGGACATCCTTGGACGGGACACCGGTCTATCTCAGTGCTTTTAATTCAGCAGTAATTAAAAGTTAACTGAATTTCGCCAAATTGTTCAGAGTGGACATCACTAATATAAGGCAAATGAATGTGTTCTTATTGACTGAGAGCAGTTGTGGCTGAGCTGAGTCAATACCTCCTTTACAAAAAAGAAGTTTAATCAAGTGTGCTTCTAGTATACTTCTTTTGAACTAAAAATAAGAGAGTATGCTTTCAGTTTACTTTTTATTTACTTATCAGAGATATACTTAATAAAGTTATACATAAGTAAACTTATTCTGAAAAGTATATAGAAAAGTCTAAGTATACTTATACTTAAACTTTTGATCAAGATATACTTAACAAAAGTGTAATAAAGTATTTAAATATTTGTGCCTTATGTTTAAGTGTATTTGCCCTGTAGTAAAATTCTGATTTTTAAAGAAAATGAATATGTTCTTAATCCTGAGTATCTGTTATTATTTTGTGAATTCTTACCTTTATAACTTCATTGTACCTTAAGGTACAAAACACTTAACTTGTCTACTGGTAGTGTGCATGAGGTAAGGGTTAGGGCTAGAAAACTAATAGTATACCTAGAAGGGTAATTGCAGTATACTTCAAAACTAAAAAGTGGACTAGATTTATATAACCAGTAACTAATAGTATATTTCCAATATGCTATAAAGTATACTTTTATAAACTAAAAAGTGGACTAGAAGTGTGTAACGAGTAAACCAGTAGTATATTTCTAGTATATTACAGTAAACTAAAAAGTGAACGAGAAGTATAAAACAAGTAAACTCATAGTATATTTCCAGTATACTATGAAGTATGCTTTTGTAAACTAAAGAGTGGACTACAAGAGTAGAACTAGTAAACTATTAGTATGTAAGTATATGTGGTATACTTGTAGTACAAAATAAAAAATACTAGTTGTACACTCAAAGTTTACTTTTTACCTCCGCCAAGGAGGTTACTGTATGTTTTCGGTAGCGTTGGTTTGTTTGTTTGTTGGTTTGTCTGTTAGCAACATTACGGGAAAAGTAATGAACGGATTGCTCTGAAATTTTTTCCAGAGGTGTGACTGGGCACAAGTAACAATCCATTAAATTTTGGCGGTGATCCGGATCACCTTCTGGATCCCAGATTTTTTTAAAGGATTAATTTTTTCCCCATTGAAATGAATGGGCGCGCGACGCAAAAAACAGATTTTTCCTTCTGGAGGCCAAACCGCAAGGTGTAAAGTCATAAAACTTGGTACACTGATAGAGGAGTGGACCCTGATTGATTTCATCAAGTTTCATGTTGGTACGTCTCACACTGTAGCGCCACCAACTGATCATAGTTTTACATGCGTTCATGCACGTAACTTTTGATCCGTATGTCCGACTTTCATAAGTCTGGTGCCATTGGAATCCTTGGAGCTAGACGATTCCAACGCACCTATGATGTCATTCTCCGCCTAATTAGATTTTCCGCCATTTTGAATTTTGTCCAAAGTGAAGGTAGAGTGACCCTGGCCGCATGTTTTGTCCGATCATCACAAAACTTAGCACACATGATCTCCAGTCCATGCCTAATGAATGTTATTCGTTTTGCTCTCATATGTCGAAGCGTTCGCCCGTGGCAGCCAATCAAAATTGATGGCAAAGCCACCAAACAGGAAGTGAGCTCATATCACGGAAATGCTTTGACATATCAAGACCATATTTAGTGGCATGACTTTGGACACCATCCCAACTACCCTCATCAAATTTGGTGTCATTTGGCCAGTAGGGGGCGTCACAATTAGCAAAACCGTATTTTGGCTCATATCTCAGAAACGCTTTGACGTATCAAGACCATATTTGTTGAGATGACTTTCGGCACCAGTTCATGTATCCTCATCAAATTTGGTGTCATTTGGCCACTAGGGGGCGCCACAATGAGCAAAAAGGTGTTTTGGGTCATATCTCTTTACAGATTTAGAATTACATCTAAATTTTCATGTTAGTGATGCTCTGGGATGTCCCTGTAAAGAACCTTGCCAGCCTGTCATCTCCGTATGAGAATCTGCCTTGTGTCTTGGCCAAACTTTCGCGTGTTGACACAAAACTTGTCGTGTGGGCGTGCGGTCGCCTCTCTTGCCGGGTCGCCATGGTGGTGCACCTGAGCAAGCACACTTTCGCATTTTCTCCGGAAATGCATTCTAGTTATTATTATTACCTCCGCCAAGGAGGTTATGTTTTCGGTAGTGTTGGTTTGTTTGTTGGTTGGTTTGTCTGTTAGCAACATTACGGAAAAAGTTATGAACGGATTGCTATGAAATTTTTTCCAGAGGTGTGACTGGGCACAAGTAACAATCCATTAAATTTTGGTGGTGAGCCGGATCCCCTTCTGGATCCTGGATTTTTTTAAAGGATTCTTGGCGGAGGTCTGCACTCTCCAAGTGCTTTTCTAGTTATAAACTAAAAGTGGGCCAATTTAGTCCCAAGAAGTATTGGATTAATTTACTTACAAGTATACTGTAAGTACATTGATACCGTATCAGTATACTTGGTACACAAAAGTATACTTAAGGAAATATACTTTAACTTTACTTAAGTATACTTAATAAAATGAACTTGAAGTATACTTCTTTTTGATAAGGGCTGGTGAGGAAAATATGAGGATTTCTTAGACAGCTATAAATTAATTTGGAAATAAATTTGGAAATAAATGGAAATAAAGCATTTTCTGTCAACATTAACACACAGTAAAAGACACATTTTTTTCTTGTTTTATATTTAAATTCAATAAATAATAATTTATTTATTGAATTTAAATTTATTTATTGACAAAATAATTTCTGCTTAGAATGTAAACAAACCAGCGAAATGACAGTAGCAATTTGTGAAAAATGCTCTCATAATAATTCTTGAAAAATTAAAAAAGATACATTCTTACTGTCAAATATTTTTCTTCTATATTTTGTTGCTTTTTTGGGGGGGGCTTTATTTTTAATAGAGTTTTTATTTTGTCCTCGGTTGGTTCAGCAACACGCTCCGCCATTTTGTTTTTCTCTACTCACAGTATATGAGCTGATATCCTAGTAGTATAGTAGCCAATCAGAAAGCGTGATTGCTCATATCCAGTGAATGTGGATTATATATATATATATATATATATATATATATATATATATATATAAACATTTTATTTGTCTTTTGTGTAATATGTGTCTTCAGCTACTGAAAAACAATTTATTACACTCCTTGGCACAGTATTTTTTTCACTTTTTTAAACTCCGCATTTCTCTGTCAATATCTGCAGATATTGTGGTGGATCTAGTGGACAGTGCCAGTGCAGACAACTCTCCCAATTCTTCCTTCACTGTCTCCAGCACCTCTTTCACTTCCCCTGGTGCTCTTTTAGACCCACAACTCTCTATGAACCAAGTTCAGGGACAGTATCCAGTTTCACTGAAATCAGAAAGAAGCCCACACACTCATTCATCTGTCGTGAGGTTCCAGAAAAGTCTGCAAGTTCCCAATTTCCAGGAGGGCAGAAGAGCCTCAGACACCTCACTGCCCCAAGGTAAGATCAGAGTGGGTTCTTGTACTAGAGTTTGGAGATAGAAGGAGTTCGATGTATAGCCTACTCATGAAAAAGGAATCTGAAATAGTTATATACCATTAATATTCTCTCTCAAATTCTGTTAAACAAGTCTATTTCAACAAATTCTGTTTTCCCTCTCCAGACAATAATGCAGCAGAAATGCATGTGCTACATGTCATTTAATGTTATGAATAATGTTTACACACCCTTGCATATGCAAAATTGCAGGTGTTTGCAATGTAAAAAAGTAACTGAAGGTAAATCATGTTATATACTGTATTTTCCTACCTTTAATGTGATACAGTCTCATCTCATCTCATCTCATTATCTCTAGCCGCTTTTATCCTTCTACAGGGTCGCAGGCAAGCTGGAGCCTATCCGAGCTGACTACGGGCGAAAGGCGGGGTACACCCTGGACAAGTCGCCAGGTCATCACAGGGCTGACACATAGACACAGACAACCATTCACACTCACATTCACACCTACGCTCAATTTAGAGTCACCAGTTAACCTAACCTGCATGTCTTTGGACTGTGGGGGAAACCGGAGCACCTGGAGGAAACCCACGCGGACACGGGGAGAACATGCAAACTCCGCACAGAAAGGCCCTCGCCGACCACGGGGCTCGAACCCAGACCTTCTTGCTGTGAGGCGACAGCGCTAACCACTACACCACCGTGCCGCCCTTTTTTAATTTAATTTTTTCCTGAAATCATTTCCATTTGTTCTTCATTTAAATTTTAATGTGATACAGTAACCAATAAAATTTAAATGAAGAACAAATGGAAATGATTTCGGGAAAAAATAAAATTAAAAAAGGGCGGCATGGTGGTGTAGTGGTTAGCGCTGTCGCCTCACAGCAAGAAGGTCTGGGTTCGAGCCCCGTGGTCGGCGAGGGCCTTTCTGTGCGGAGTTTGCATGTTCTCCCCGTGTCCGCGTGGGTTTCCTCCGGGTGCTCCGGTTTCCCCCACAGTCCAAAGACATGCAGGTTAGGTTAACTGGTGACTCTAAATTGACCGTAGGTGTGAATGTGAGTGTGAATGGTTGTCTGTGTCTATGTGTCAGCCCTGTGATGACCTGGCGACTTGTCCAGGGTGTACCCCGCCTTTCGCCCGTAGTCAGCTGGGATAGGCTCCAGCTTGCCTGCGACCCTGTAGAACAGGATAAAGCGGCTAGAGATAATGAGATGAGATAAAATTTTAAAAAAATTAAAAAGAAGAAACAACTATCCACTTAGTATCCATCCATCCATTATCTGTAGCCACTTGTCAATCATTTAATTATTAATAAAAGTAATATTTAGGTTCCTGTTAAAGGAAAATAATTAATGACGGTGTAGTGTGATGTGTATCTTAACATGTTACACATGTTACACTGGCCATTATTTTCTATAAGGTTACTTTGAAATTGTAGCTATCATTTTAGTCACTTACTTCATAATATATGTCTTGTTAAAAATTCTGTGCTCTACATTAACACTTACAGGTCTGTGGGCTTTTCGTGAGCATTTGAGCAAGAATGTTCACATAACAGGCCAGTTTGGTTTGAACAAAGTTCCTGTGCAGTGCACATGGCCCCCAGTACCCAACCCAGAACACACTAATAAACCTCCAACACACTCATGGGAGCATCTCCATAGCCAGCCTGAGGGCCTCCAGCACCATCAGTGGTAAGAGTCTAGACACAGTTCATTTGGTCAACTAACATGCCATGGAATAAAAAAGGTTTTTTTTTTGTTTGTAAAACTTGAAGTTTGTAAAATTGTATTTCTAAAGTAAAACTTATAGTTGAGTTTGAGCACTTCCAGACATACAAAAATTGGTCTTATTGGCCTGTCACTTTTACATATTTTTACAGTTTACATCTTCTATCTTTCCTGCACAATAAAACCTACTTTGTTTATACAGCATATTTTCACAGACTGTATTTATGGACTTTCTAATACATTAGTGCGCTGGTGGTCCATGCTGTCATTAGTTTACGAAAATACGAATTTTATGTTACATTTCAGTCAGTGAGTTATGTAAAAAAAAAAAAGTCAGATGATTTTGGTTTGATATGTAACCAGAAAGGATATGAAAATATTATGTTTAGGTACAGTGGTGCTTGAAAGTTTGTGAACCCTTTAGAATGTTCTATATTCCTGCATAAATATGACCTAAAACATCATCAGATTTTCACACAAGTCCTAAAAGTAGATAAAGAGAACCCAGTTAAACAAATGAGACAAAAATATTATACTTGGTCATTTATTTATTGAGGAAAATGACCCAATATTACATATCTGTGAGTGGCAAAAGTATGTGAACCTCTAGGATTAGCAGTTAATTTGAAGGTGAAATTAGAGTCAGGTGTTTTCAATCAATGGGATGGCAATCAGGTGTGAGTGGGCACCCTGTTTTATTTAAAGAACAGGGATCTATCAAAGTCTGATCTTCACAACACATGTTTGTGGAAGTGTATCGTGGCACAAGCAAAGGAGATTTCTGAGGACCTCAGAAAAAGCGTTGTTGATGCTCATCAGGCTGGAAAAGGTTACAAAACCATCTCTAAAGAGTTTGGACTCCACCAATCCACAGTCAGACAGATTGTGTACAAATGGAGGAAATTCAAGACCATTGTTACCCTCCCCAGGAGTGGTCGACCAACAAAGATCACTCCAAGAGCAAGGCATGTAATAGTTGGCGAGGTCACAAAGGACCCCAGGGGAACTTCTAAGCAACTGAAGGCCTCTCTCACATTGGCTAATGTTAATGTTCATGAGTCCACCATCAGGAGAACACTGAACAACAGTGGTGTGCATGGTAGGGTTGCAAGGAGAAAGCCACTGCTCTCCAAAAAGAACATTGCTGCTCATCTGCAGTTTGCTAAAGATCACATGGACAAGCCAGAAGGCTGTTGGAAAAATGTTTTGTGGACAGATGAGACCAAAATAGAACTTTTTGGTTTAAATGAGAAGCGTTATGTTTGGAGAAAGGAAAACACTGCATTCCAGCATAAGAACCTTATCCCATTTGTGAAACATGGTGGTGGTAGTATCATGGTTTGGGCCTGCTTTGCTGCATCTGGGCTAGGACGGCTTGCCATCATTGATGGAACAATGACTTCTGAATTATACCAGCAAATTCTAAAGGAAAATGTCAGGACATCTGTCCATGAACTGAATCTTAAGAGAAGGTGGGTCATGCAGCAAGACAACGACCCTAAGCACACAAGTCGTTCTACCAAAGAATGGTTAAAGAAGAATAAAGTTAATGTTTTGGAATGGCCAAGTCAAAGTCCTGACCTTAATCCAATCGAAATGTTGTGGAAGGACCTGAAGTGAGCAGTTCATGTGATGAAACCCATCAACATCCCAGAGTTGAAGCTGTTCTGTACGGAGGAATGGGCTAAAATTCCTCCAAGCCGGTGTGCAGGACTGATCAACAGTTACCGGAAACATTTAGTTGCAGTTATTGCTGCACAAGGGGGTCACACCAGATACTGAAAGCAAAGGTTCACATACTTTTGCCACTCACAGATATGTAATATTGGATCATTTTCCTCAATAAACAAATGACCAAGTATAATATTTTTGTTTCGTTTGTTTAACTGGGTTCTCTTTATCTACTTTTAGGACTGGTGTGAAAATCTGATAATGTTTTAGGTCATATTTATGCAGAAATATAGAAAATTCTACAGGGTTCACAAACTTTTACTGGTTTTACATACTTAGATTTTTAATGTTCTGAGTGCAATTTTTCTTGTCTTGTCTTCTTGCAGGACATCTAATATTCGTCGTCATCATCCCCATCTGCCACAAAAGCCTTCTCCTCCTCCTTCTACTACGCCTATCCAGAATCACTCCATCTGTCCACCACCACACTTTGAGTGTCACTTAACTTCTTTATCCACTTCAGGTTACCGCAAAGTTCACTGCAACCCTTCATCCCTCCTTTACACACCTCAGAGTCTGCTCTGTTCTCAACAAGATCCACCATCTCATACTTCCTATCTGCCAGCACCATATTTGTGCTCCACTTCCAGCTGTTCTTCCTCCAACATGGTCGATTCCACCACACTGCTCCTGGAGGAACAGCTGCAGATAAAACCAAGCTCGCGCTGATGTTCATTAGTAGCAAGAGAGGTTCTATTGTACCTGGTCATCTCTTTTGATTTTGTAGTAATGTAGCAACAAATTTTCTAGAGCTGTTCCAGTTACAGTAGAAATGCCAAATCTGTCATTTAAGTCACTCTGAATGAGAGCATCTGCAAAATGACTACACGTAAATGGAAAATCCATTTACTGTTGATTCACTTTTATTCTCCCAAAATAATGGGGAAAAAAGACTGCACTATACTGTATATAATTAATGAGATCTAACTAGAGGATACATATATCTCTGAGCTACTGTTTAAAATGTTATTGTCTGTTGTTAAGCATGCAAAAAAATACTAATGGAGGAACAACAATGCCCTATTTTTTATTCATTATCCAATTTTGGGCGGCACGGTGGTGTAGTGGTTAGCACGGTCACCTCACAGCAAGAAGGTTCCGAGTTCGAACCCAGCGGCTGGCCAGGGCCTTTCTGTGTGGAGTTTGCATGTTCTCCCCATGTCTGCGTGGGTTTCCTCCGGGTGCTCCGTTTTCCCCCACAATCCAAAAGACATGCAGGTTAGGTTAATATGGGACGGCCTTGGGCTGAGGTGCCCTTGAGCGAGGCACCTAACTCCCAACTGCTCCTTGGGCACTGTTAGCGTGGCTGCCCACTGCTCTGGGTATGTGTGTGCGCTCATTGCTCACGTGTGTGTGCATGTGTGTGTTCACTGCTTCAGATGGGTTAAAATGCAGAGAGGAAATTTCACAAGTGTGTGATGAATAAAGTTGTGCTTGCTTAAGGACCTTATTGAGTGTTTTTTCTCATGTATTTAAATAAGCAGTGATGATTCTTTATATGAGGGTGGCACGGTGGTGTAGTGGTTAGCACTGTCGCCTCACAGCAAGAAGGTCCTGGGTTTGAGCCCAGTAGCCGACGAGGGCCTTTCTGTGCGGAGTTTGCATGTTCTCCCCGTGTCCGCGTGGGTTTCCTCCGGTTGCTCCGGTTTCCCCCACAGTCCAAAGACATGCAGGTTAGGTTAACTGGTGGCTCTAAATTGACCGTAGGTGTGAATGTGAGTGTGAATGGTTGTCTCTATGTATTAGCCCTCTGATAACCTGGAGACTTGTCCAGGGTGTACCCCGCCTCTCGCCCATAGTCAGCTGGGATAGGCTCCAGCTTGCCTGCGACCCTGTACAGTATAAGCGGCTACAGATAATGGATGGATTCTTTATATGCTCCTTGTTTTGTTTGATATATACAATACAATCTGACTGCAGTTGGAGTGGATTGATGATAATAGACAATTTATCAGAGTCGTCAGTGATCACAGTGTGTGTCTTGTATTGTGTACGTATAATCTGTATTTATTCACCCTGTGCATGCCAATATCGATATTTTATGCCAAACCAAAGAAGTATTTATTTATTCATTTACTGTAAATAAAAAATGATTGATGATGTGCATTTCCTCATTGTTAGCAAATTTCTTTCTTAGCCCTCAAATGAATTTTAAATGCACTAGCTTTCAGTGGTCCTCAGATATCAGTAAGTGCCATGCTGAACAGATCACTTGATTAGGAACATGTGTAGACCTCATTCATGCAATTATCCGGTCAGCCGATCATGTGGCAGCAGCACAGTGCCTAAAATCATGTAGATACACTACCGTTCAAAAGTTTGGGGTCACCCAGACAATTTTGTGTTTTCCATGAAAAGTCACACTTTTATTTACCACCATAAGTTGTAAAATGAATAGAAAATATAGTCGAGACGTTTTTCTGGCCATTTTGAGCATTTAATCGACCCCACAAATGTGATGCTCCAGAAACTCAATCTGCTCAAAGGAAGGTCAGTTTTATAGCTTCTCTAAAGAGCTCAACTGTTTTCAGCTGTGCTAACATGATTGTACAAGGGTTTTCTAATCATCCATTAGCCTTCTGAGGCAATGAGCAAACACATTGTACCATTAGAACACTGGAGTGAGAGTTGCTGGAAATGGGCCTCTATACACCTATGGAGATATTGCACCAAAAACCAGACATTTGCAGCTAGAATAGTCATTTACCACATTAGCAATGTATAGAGTGGATTTCTGATTAGTTTAAAGTGATCTTCATTGAAAAGAACAGTGCTTTTCTTTCAAAAATAAGGACATTTCAAAGTGACCCCAAGCTTTTGAACGGTAGTGTACATATCAAGAATTTCAAGTAATGGTCTCATCATACATCAGAAATGGGTAAAAAAAAAAAGTGACCTCAGTAACCTGGACTGTGACATGGTTGTTGTCAGATGAGGATTTTGGTTTGAGGATTTCATAAAATGCTGAGGTCAGAGGAGAATGGCCAGACTGGTTCCAGTTATCAGGAAGTCTACATTAACTAAAATAACCACTCTTTACAACTTTGGTGAGCAGAAACACACTTGAGGCAGATGGGCTACAATAGCAGAAGACCACATTGGGTTTCACTCCCCTCAGCCAAGAACAGGAATCTGAGGCTACAGTGAGCACAGGCTCACCCAAACTGGGCAGCTGAAAATTGGCAAAAATATCAGGCAACATGTTTTTTTCTTTGGTTAATAATACAACTTTATTGAGATAATGTATTTAGTACATGACTCAGGTGAGGGGCGTTTCAGTACAACAAGGTTAGAGGAGAGAGGGCAGAGAAAAAAGCAAGTGACATACAAGTTAAAAGAGAAAAAAATCAGACACAGGAAGAACAGTTAGGAGGCTGGATGCTTGTATATAGAGCCTCTTGCAATTCACGGCCCTACTTAGCAGAAACTAATTTTGAAACCAAACTTGTTTGTTCTTATTCGGCTTCTTCAAAGACGAGTAAATCAGCTTCCTAAACTTGATTTTATTCTGGAGTGGCCGGATTTCAAAGAACTTTCCAAATAATGACCATCCATTCCTCTTAACCTGTTTCTTCCCATTATACTAGATTATAATAATCTCAACAATTAAAGCCCCTGCTGAGTCATGCTCATGCCCCGTCATCCACTTATCTAAGAGGAAGGGGCAGCATTGGGTTTGTCATCGTGGGTGACAGGAATGGTGCGATCTCCACGCCCATATTCTGATCCACCTGTTTTTGGGCCGCAGATGGTGAGCAGGCCATCACCTGAAAGCGTACAGGTGATGGCTGACTGATCAACACTGGAGGGTAGACGGTAGCGGCGGTGGAACTCCCGTGAGATGCAGCCATGGTCATCCTGTGGGAGAAGAAAGGAGAGGAGAGGTGGATGAGCATGAGGAGGAATTAATGGCAGAGGATGGATGGATTTCAAGGATGGCGTTGGAAAATAATAAAATTCATGGGATATTTGGAGAAAGCATTAAAAGATAATAATACTGAGAAGCATGAACTCAGGACCTCGTATTTCCTTGTGAAGTTTAAGATCAGGAAAGACTGGTTGTTGTTGTTGTTGTTGTTGTTGTTGTTTTTGTAAAAGGATCACAAATATTTAAGAGGAAACATCATCGGTTTACACAATAGAACATTGCAGGCATAATGTATTGGCATGTGAGGCAGTGATACAAACATAATAATCAGGTCATTTAGACATTAGGTGTATTTGTAGGGTTTGTCAGTTGTATAAATGATATCTCTACAATATTGTTTTACCATACCATAATCCTAGCTGAGGACAATTTAATAAATAAAGCACAGTCCCTTAAAAATGTTTATCACAATTGCAGGCCAAACAGCACATACACAAATATGCGCACTGAACCAGATTTACAGTAAACATTTAACCAGTAAAATATTACCCGCAAAGCTTCACCAATTCCCACAGGGACATTCACCCATGACGCAAAGACAACGTCAATCTGGTGAAAGCATTCCAAGCTGTTTCCCATAATCTGTTCACTCCTTAAGACATACATAACATGGGGATGGGATGAGTTGAAAGGGTGAGAAAAATTAGAAAAGGAATAATGTAGAAAACAGAGCAGGAAAAGAAGTAATGGGATGATGCGTTCTGTAGTCCCACTGACCTCTGCCTTTCACATGCTGGAGAAAACTTAAGCCATATTCGAATCTGTTTTCAGATTCTAGAAATGTGCACAGCATAAATCCTGCACACATACTGCAACCGAGTTTTTGCAAAGCCTTTATCCAGGAATGATTATATCATGACTACAATTGTGTGTTATTCCTTATGTTCATTTGCTTTGTTTTAATGAACATACATCTGCTAAGACTGTGGTATCAACACTATACCAACTACACCATATCTCACCCCACCAAATCAGTGTGTTAAGAGTGGTTCTTAGGCCACAGGAATGGGACACAGTCATCGCAATACTATTTTTCACTCTCATCAGTTGGTATGTCTGACCTTACACTGTTAGACATAGGGGTATAGTAGGAATCCAATACTGTCCCCCATGGTACTGTCTACACTAATGTACCCCCTACAGCTCATTATTAGACCTCGAGGTAACTATGTGTACATTTTTAGGGCCAAAAAGTTACATATATGTTCCCAAGCAGTATATAAAGGGTACAAATAAGTACCTTCAAGGGTATTGCCCCAGTGACAAGCCATTGTACCCCTAAAGGTACCATAATTAGGGTGCATCAGTTGCCCCCTAAAAATGAAAAGTTCCTCCGATCATGATGCATTTTTGTTTTTATGTTCCTTTTGGTAAGAAAACACACTGGGTGAAATATTTTGACAAAATTCAAAAGTTTAATGGTGGCACCAGGAGCTCAAAGTTATGGAAAAAGCTGCTATTTTATGACTTTTATGACAAAATTTCAATCACTTTTCATGAAACATTATGGCACCTTATAGAGTATACCAAATATCTTAGATACACATTTTTAGTACATATTCTAAATATATTATCAAGCACAGTTTGAGTTTTAGCTGTTCAGTGAATCATTGTTCAACTACTTTTAAACAATACAAATGTATTATGAATCACATTAATGCTTCTCAATCCCTTGCAAAGGTTCTTAACATGATCTCTGGGTCACAAGAAATCAATAAATGGAGTCCAACATTGTGATTCAAACCTTACGCAAAAACATAAAATAAGCGTTTTTTGGCAAAAAATGAACCTCATGGTGCCACCATTAGACTTTTGAATATGGTCAAAAAATTTTACAGGATGTCTTTATTGGTGAAAAGGAACACCCAAACAAAAATGCATCAGATTTTATGAAAGTGAGGGCAACTGATGCACCCTACTGTTGGCATCTGATCAGGGCTGTGTCTCGCTGCTTGTGTTGCTTGACCTTAGTGCAGCATTTGATACCATTGATCATTCCATTCTTCTGGATAGACCAGAAAATGTTGTGGGAGTTAAGGGAATGGCCCTCTCCTGGCTCAGGTCTTATATAACTGATCACTATCCGTATGTTCATATAAATAGTGATATTTCTAGATGTACTGAGGTAAAGTTTGGTGTTCCACAAGGTTCTGTCTTGGGTCCACTGCTTTTTTCTTTATATACAGTATGTTCCCTTTGGGTGATATTATTCATAAACATTGTATAAGTTTCCACTGTTATGTTGATGACACACAGTTGTATGTTTCTGCAAAACCTGATGAGAGACACCAACTTAATAGAATTGAGGAATGTGTAAAGGACATTAGACACTGGATGCTTATTAATTTCCTTCTGCTTAACTCTGACAAGGATGAAGTACTTGTACTAGGACCACATGCAGCTAGAAGTAAGTTTTCTGATTACACAGTAACTCTGGATTGCCTTTCTGTTTCTTCACGTGCAGCAGTAAAAGACCTCAGAGTGATTATTGACCCCAGTCTTTCATTCGAAACTCACATCGATAACATTACCCGGATAGCATAAAACATAAAATAAACATTTTTTGGCAAAAAATGAACCTCATGGTGCCACCATTAGACTTTTGAATATGGTCAAAAAATTTTACAGGATGTCTTTATTGGTGAAAAGGAACACCCAAACAAAAATGCATCAGATTTTATGAAAGTGAGGGCAACTGATGCACCCTAACCATAATATACTTTATTTTTTGAGAGTCTAAGAAGTTGCATATTGATGCCTAGGCATCCTACTTAGAGAAAGAGAATTATTCATCCATTATCCATAACCGCTTATCCTGTGCAGGGTTGCAGGCAAGCTAGAGCCTATCCCAGCTGACTATGGGGCAAAAGGCGGGGTACACCCTGGACAAGTCACCAGATCATCACAGGGCTGACACATAGAGACAAACAACCATTCACACTCACATTCACACCTACGGTAAATTTAGAGCCACCAATTAACCTAACCTGCAAGTCTTTGGACTGTGGGGGAAACCGGAGCACCCGAAGGAAACCCACACAGACATAGGGAGAACATGCAAACTCCTCAAAGAAAGGCTCCCATCAGCCACTGGGCTTGAACCCAGAAGCTTCTTGCTGTGAGGTGAAAGTGCTAATCACTATACTACCATGCCACCCCAAAAGAGAATTATGGTTGATGAATTTAAATAGTTAAGCTGTTACTGTTGTAGAATCATTCGAACAAACCCTCTATTTTTATTCACACATGTAAATTTTGCCCAAACAACTCATCATAAAAAGCCAGTGTGCACAAATAACCTGAGCGGCATTCCACAGTGATCAAATACAGGGCCATATGGATAGCACACTAAACCTTCTCATCTCATCTCATTATCTGTAGCCACTTTATCCTGTTCTGCAGGGTCGCAGGCAAGCTGGAGCCTATCCCAGCTGACTACGGGCGAAAGGCGGGGTACACCCTGGACAAGTCGCCAGCTCATCACAGGGCTGATACATAGACACAGACAACCATTCACACTCACATTCACACCTACGGTCAATTTAGAGTCACCAGTTAACCTAACCTGCATGTCTTTGGACTGTGGGGGAAACCGGAGCACCCGGAGGAAACCCACGCGGACACGGGGAGAACATGCAAACCCCGCACAGAAAGGCCCTCGTCGGCCCCGGGGCTCGAACCGGAACTTCTTGCTGTGAGGCGACAGTGCTAACCACTACACCACCGTGCCACCCACACTAAACCTTGTCACCCCAATTTTCAATCCAACTATGCCTTTAAATCACTTCCACGAGAGGTCCATTAGTATGCAATTCATATAGACTTGTGAATCACATCTAATTAATGATGATTGTAGTGTTGTACGTCATTAGAACAAATCCACTGAGTATGAGTAAGCCAATACACTGGCTGTTCATAATACACCAAGGAATCAGTTAGATTCTTGGCTATTTACATAAAAAGTAAGTGGTGCCATCCCTTAGTTTTCTTTTGATATCCATGTCCAAAATCTGGACACACCACTAAAGGTACCCTGCTCAAAAAGCCAGATAATTGATGCAAGATAACTTGGTAATAATTAGGACAAACAGTGTTCTATAAATAAAAGGAGAACATACTGTATACTAACATGGGCACTTGAAGCACAGCTCAGAAGTCAGCTTACCTGTCTTTCTCCATGCTTGCCCTGAATGTCCACATAGTCATCTGCCACCTTTACACTGAGCTCCTCAGGGGAGAAGTGCTTCACATCCAAGTAAACCATGAACCTGTCCCTGTCAGACCTCACCTGGGGAAGAAAGAAATGATACTATGCATTAATGATGACTGTAGTGTTGTACGTCATTAGAACAAATCCACTGATGTGGGTCTCATGCAGATCAGTGGCCTGAGTGAAAAGTAACACTTAAGATTACATTAAAACGAGTCTTACACAATCAATTCAACTTCTACCATCTTTAAATTTTAGATAATAGGCCAGTTCTACATCCTGGTAAGATTATGCAAATAATTCTTCTTTTTGGCTAGTTTTTAATCATCACTTCATGTCGTAGTGCACGTTCTCTTATACAAGGCACATAAGGTCTTCTACATAACAACTTGTAGAAAAAAACTCAAAAAGCAACATCAGTAGCTTCATTTGTTGGTTATTTTCCATTGTGGACGTTGCACTAATTCAAACCTCCTGATCAATACTTTATCACCTGACCAAACCTCTGTATGAAAGCCCAATGCTTTGCATAGTTTCAACTTTTTCCTGCTCCAAACACCCGATACAGCTCATGAGCTAATTATCAAGCCCTTCATAAGATGGATCAGGCATGTTGGAAGCAGTGAAATCCTCCAGGACTGGAAGTATGGATCCCTGAGACATCTCTGAGACCTCTACTCTCAAATCCACAGCCAACCAGCCACTTACCTCAGAGATGCCAGAGTTGGAGGAGTCCAGGAAACTGCGGAAGAGGGAGTGGCGGTAGTAAGGGCTGATGGTGGAAGCAGTGAAGGGGAAGAGGTCATGATCAAACAGACCTTCTCCAAAGAACTGGTCAAAGAGGCGAGAGGGGTAGCTCAGGGCACGTCTGAACCACGGGTACTGGATGGCAATATCCATATCTTCTCAGCTTGCTGATGCTTGGTCAATCTTGGTCCAATTTTGAGCCTTTGCTTTGGACACCCTGTGAAAGAGTGTGCTTGAGGAGAATAAGTGCCGTGGAGAGAGTCAAGAGAAGGCTGTGCAAGGATCCAAGTGTAGACAGGAGCTGTCAAAGGGTCTGTACTACCCTTGAATGTGGCCACAACCTGCCTTTATATACAGAAAGAGCCAGAAAAGGGGGCTTACAATTGGATCCGTCTGGAATGGCATGAGCTCATGGTGGGAATGGTAGTGTCAGCAGAATGGCACTGATGACAATCTGGTCCTAGCTGCCAAAACAAACTAGAGCAGAGGGATGGAAGTTGAATGGCTGGGGAAATTTGGAATAGGTCATGATTTGGCAAGTGAAGCATCTTGGGCCACTTACTTAGTTACTGTGCCCTGTTGCATGTGCTTTCCATGTGTGTGTGGGTTTCATCAGAGTTCTCCAGTTCTAAAAAAAAAAAAAACTAGCAGTGGATAGACTGACCATAGTAAATTCACCCTTGGTAAAGGTAAATATGTGATGGACTAGGGTTGGACCAATGTGTCATCCAGAGTATATTACTGCCTTGCATCCACTGTGTCTGGAATAGTCTCTGGATCCACCAAGGATTATCCATCATACATCATGCTATTTATATTTTAGTTGCGGGGGTATAGGGTGCCAGGTAACCGAGAAATGTGAGAGCATCCAACCCCCCCCCCCCCCCCCCCCCCCCCCCCCCCGCTCCACCCACCCACTGGTGTCCCAGGGTTCTTCGCTCAGATTGGTCTTATCAGCCATTTTTGGGTCCACAGCAGATCGACTTCAACCTAACCAGTGGGCACGGTCATCTTTGGAAACCGAAGAACGAACAACAAACATTTTAACTGCATTCTGCAAAAAGAACTAAAGCCAATTAGGCCATATAAGTCTCTGTTTCATTAAACACAATCCAAAGTTGATGCCTACACAAATGAAAGGGAGCAGTGCGTCATTATCAGTGAGGCCCAAGTTATATTAAATAAGTTTAGTTAAATAACTGGCTGTGACTGACCTTAAAAACACATTCAATGTGTCTATGATTTAGGTGGCTACAGCCAGATCAGGACTGACCTAAACTTTTGCCCTGATCCCAGATCTGATTGTAGCATTTAGGTAATCCTGGGGGCATTTGCTTCACATATGTGAAGGCTTAACCAAAATGCTCCAGTGAGGTTTTTTTCCCCCAGCTAACAAAGCCCTATGGCTACAGGAAACAGAAGTCAGCTGGACCGCTTGGGTGTTTTCGGTCAGGGCAGTCAGTGGATGGATATTACTGCCATTTAAGCCCTGGACACATTTTCATCTTGCTCAGCAGCTTTTTCTTGCTCATGGCTTTTTCTCAATGGCCTGAACAGTGAGAGGATGAACCACAACAGTGATAAGAATGCCACTCCAACCTGGTGCAAATTAGGACAGTCGGCCTCCACAGACCTAATGTTTAATCATTAAAAAGGCTTAGTACTGGCCTAGGTCATGCACATTTATGTTTATCTAAAAGCCCAAGGGCTAAAAATGCAGAACTTTGAAATGAATAACACCAATCTTAGCTAAATCTAATAGAAATTCACCATACCAGTATGAAACTTGGCCTACTGTAAGGCTTTCATTTTATGGACATAACTTGATATGAAATCAAAAGTACTTTTGAAATAAGTTTATAATCCACTTTAGAATGTATTACACAGTCTAGGTGATATCACTGACCTCAGTTTTAATTGGTCTTCATTAGTAAATAAAAGCAAATTGTTAAACCGGTTTATTGCCTGTGTGGATTTTCCCATGGGTTTCCTCTCACTACCCAAAACCATTCATACCTTAGGTATGAATGAGTGTGTGAACAGTGTGTACATAGCGCTCTCTGATGAGCAGAAGTGTCATCCAAGGTGTATTGCCACCGCACACCCAGTGTTCCTGAGATAGGTTACAGATCCACCCTGACCAGGTTAAAGCAGTTACTGAAAATAACTGAATGAACCACTCACACCTGTTGCTACTAGCAACAGCACAACATAGTACATGCAATCATAATGACTTCCAGTATTTTATATTTGCCCTTTTATTAGCGCATTACATTTTCTTACAGTTACCTCCATTGAAATGTACTGCTGTGTCAACCAAGCCATTTGACTCTGGACAGCCACAAACATCTTAAAGCATTTATTAAAATAATAAGTGTTGCCAGGCAAAACAAACCTTGCCTGGTAGCACTTATGATAAATATGAAGGAAGATATCACGAAAAAAATAGGCATCCTATGAGTACATGTGGCTACTGCTTATAAATAAAATTGTTTTCTGATACCATGTCCATACAGTAAATATAGCATATATATTTACTCTATGAGGCAGTAGCCACAAAAATGAAGCGTAATCCAAAAATGAACAATTTAAAAATCACAGAAATATACCAAGTGTCTGTACTTTATAATTATTCTACTTTTACCTCTTACAGTTTTCAAAACTGAAACCTCCGAACCGAGGTTGACATACACACGCTGTCGCCATGACCCAAACTCTTATTTCCCAGAAATGGCCCGGAGCTAGAGCTCAGTGGAACGCACTTTCCCTCTGTAATAAGCATAAACATGTCTGAAAGCGATTTCTTTAGTCTAGTCCAGGGGTTTTCAAAGTGTGGGAGAGTCAGCCCCCCCCCCCCCTACAATTTTTGTTGTCGCTGTACTTAATGTTCCATTCGTATTTTTAAAAATGGTTGTTGTACACATTATTTTTTTCTTTTACACATTTTAAACATCTGTGCTTTTTGAAAACATATTTTTTACACATTGAAACCATATGAGCTTTATTAAAACATCTTTTTTTACACATTTTAAACATCTGTGCTTTTTAAAACCTCTTTTTTACACATTTTAAACATCTGTGCTTTTTTAAAACCTCTTTTTTTACACATTTTAAACATCTGTGCTTTTTAAAACCTCTTTTTTACACATTTTAAACATCTGTGCTTTTTAAAACCTCTTTTTTTTACACATTTTAAACATCTGTGCTTTTTTAAAACCTCTTTTTTACACATTTTAAACATCTGTGCTTTTTTTAAAACCTCTTTTTTTACACATTTTAAACATCTGTGTTTTTTTAAACACCTTTTTTTTACACATTTTAAACATCTGTGCTTTTTTAAAACCTTTTTTTTACACATTTTAAACGTGTGTTTTTTTAAACATCTTTTTTTTTTTTTACACATTTTAAACATCTGTGCTTTTTTTAAAAAAAAAAACAACATCTTGTTTTACACATTTTAAACATCTCATAGCATCGTTAGCTAGCACCTCTTGGCAGACAACACACTGTGGCAGTGGAGCACCTGCAGATCCAGTCCATGAAAATCCAAACTTTAAATAATCGTGGTCATACTTCCTTCTTTTTTTTTTGCTTGGCCCAGACTCTGTCTCCTCACTCACTGTACCTTTGGGTACTAAAAATAGATCCATTTTGTCTCTGGCAAAGGCTAGCTGAAGTTCGCTAAATGTCCGCAATAGTAACTTATTCTGGTTTATTTTTCCTCACGTTACGCCCCCCCTGAAGAACTCTGGCGCCCCCTAGGGGAGGCGCGCCCCACACTTTGAAAAGCCCTGGTCTAGTCCATTTATTTCGAATGGTGAACCAAATTGTATACACTCAGTGGCCATTTTAATCAGAACATGTGTATGTCAAGTTAAATTTATTTGTATAGCGCTTTTAACAATAAACATTGTCGCAAAGCAGCTTTACAGAATTTGAATGACTTAAAATATGAGCTAATTTTTTCCCTAATCTATCCCCAATGAGCAAGCCTGTGGCGATGGTGGCAAGGAAAAACTCCATCAGATGACATGAGGAAGAAACCTCAAGAGGAACCAGACTCAAAAGGGAACCCATCCTCATCCGGGCAACAACAGATAACATGACTATAATATTAACAGTCCTAACATAAAGTCTGTTATAAACCCCCCACTGAAGGAAACCCGAGTGCAAAATGATTCACGACAACCGTAGACCCAAAGTCAGCAAGTCAACTGCAGTCCCCAGCCACAAAGCACCACTGCAAGAGTCCAGAGCATCCTCCAGGCGTGACCCCCAACTGTCCATATGGGGGCGCCCTCCACAGGAGCGATGCGATGAGACTCCAACCAGACACAGGGCACCAGGATGGATCAGGCAGGTCCGAGGAGCAGAAGAGGTCAGCATCTCAATCCCAGGACCGACATGTAACTCAGAGGGACAGATTTTTTTTTTTTGGGGGGGGGGACACAGGTTGTTAGGTATGCCCAATGTCACCTGAATAAGTAGGAACAGTATACATTAGGGGGCGGCACGGTGGTGTAGTGGTTAGCGCTGTCGCCTCACAGCAAGAAGGTCTGGGTTCGAGCCCCGGGGCCGGCGAGGGCCTTTCTGTGCGGAGTTTGCATGTTCTCCCCGTGTCCACGTGGGTTTCCTCCGGGTGCTCTGGTTTCCTCCACAGTCCAAAGACATGCAGGTTAGGTTAACTGGTGACTCTAAATTGACCGTAGGTGTGAATGTGAGCATGAATGGTTGTCTGTGTCTATGTGTCGGCCCTGTGATGACCTGGCGACTTGTCCAGGGTGTACCCCGCCTTTCGCCCGTAGTCAGCTGGGATAGGCTCTAGCTTGCCTGCGACCCTGTAGAACAGGATAAAGTGGCTAGAGATAATGAGATGAGAGGAGTATACATTAGGCTGCATCAGTTGCCCTCACTTTCATAAAATCTGATGCATTTTTGTTTGGGTGTTCCTTTTCACCAATAAAGACATCCTGTAAAATTTTTTGACCATATTCAAAAGTCTAATGGTGGCACCATGAGGTTCATTTTTTGCCAAAAAACGCTTATTTTATGTTTTTGCGTAAGGTTTGAATCACAATGTTGGACTCCATTTATTGATTTCTTGTGACCCAGAGATCATGTTAAGAACCTTTGCAAGGGATTGAGAAGCATTAATGTGATTCATAATACATTTGTATTGTTTAAAAGTAGTTGAACAATGATTCAATGAACAGCTAAAACTCAAACTGTGCTTGATAATATATTTAGAATATGTACTAAAAATGTGTATCTAAGATATTTGGTATACTCTATAAGGTGCCATAATGTTTCATGAAAAGTGATTGAAATTTTGTCATAAAATAGCAGCTTTTTCCATAACTTTGAGCTCCTGGTGCCACCATTAAACTTTTGAATTTTGTCAAAATATTTCACCCAGTGTGTTTTCTTACCAAAAGGAACATAAAAACAAAAATGCATCATAATCAGAGGAACTTTTCATTTTTAGGGGGCAACTGATGCACCCTAGCCAACAGCAGGTCATTTACTACTTTAACCAGAGCTGTCTCTGTGCTATGATTAGGTCTAAATCCTGACTGATACATTTCATGGATGTTATTCCTATGTAAATATAACTGCTGTGCCACAACTATTTCAAGGATCTTGGAGATAAAGGGGAGGTTTGATATTGGCCGATAATTGGACAGCTGACAGGGATCGAGGTCAGGTTTTTTAATCAGGGGTTTGATAACTGCTAGTTTAAAGGATTTGGGTACATAGCCAATCCTAAGAGAAGAATTTATTTTTAGAAGCGGTTCAATTACTTCAGGTATCTGTTTGAATAGGCATGTAGGTAAGGGATCTAGTACACAAGTTGAGGCTTTTGATGCCAGGATTAATGAAAGTAATTCAGTTTCTTTTAGGGGAGTAAAACATTCTAATTGATGATCTGATACAGTTATATTGTTAACTACAGGGTCATTTACATTGTCTGACAAATTAGTAGTTTGAATTTGTCAGATATTCTCAATTTTGTCATTTAAAAAAAATAATAATGAAATCGTTGCTACTACATACTACAGGTGTGCATGCGTCTATAGTGGATTTACTCCTGGTTAATTTTGCTACAGTATTAAATATTATGCGCCGTGCATGATCATTAGACTCTTACAGCACAATGACATGGTGGCTAGTGCCTCTATGTGAAGCAATAGCTAAAAAAAATTGACTTTTGGTGACCTTGACCAGATGACCCTCAAAATGTTGGCCGTTCTATTTGAGACCAATGCCCATCTATCCTGAAAGTTTCATGAAAATTGATCCAGATGTTTCCCCGTAATATCGTTAAAAAAAAAAAAAACAACCCCAACTGAAAACAATACCTCACCCCACTTACCCCATAGCAGGCGAGATGGTAATAATAATAATAATAATAATAATCAAATATTAAGCACATCGCCCTCTAGTGGTAACTGATGAATGGAAATTTATTTTTCTTTCCAGAGATAAACAAACCCAAAAAAAAATAAAAAAAAACATTAGCTGGAAAATCAAGATATTTTATTGAGATGAGACAAAATAAGATATCGTATGAAAGCACTTATTGAGAGCAAAAAAGTGTTTAAGAGCCCTGATTCTCTAATGCAACATTGTACAATTGTACAAACAGTAACATTTAATAATATTCAAATGCAAAAAAAAAAAAAATCTTTCTGGAAAAAGAAAGCAGCATGACAACGTATTCAATTTAGTTTTTCTAAAAAAAAAAAGTTCCATTACATGTTTTCATTCTATTTAATTGTACATATGAGCAATAAATCAAATCACTACTTAATCAAAATTGAAATTTAGCTTGACTGCAGTTTCTTAATTCTTTGAAATCTTTTGGTAGATCAAAACTGTCAAATTACACAAAAAAACAAAACCTTCGCTGTACAATGTTTGAACATCATCCGTTCGTAAAACATTTTCCAATAATGCCCCAAGACTCATAGAAGTGAGCTATGGCCAGACGAAGACGCTCATTTCTCACTGCTCATCTGTGCATTCAGACATGGACCGTTCACGTTTTTCACGAACTGTAACAAAGTTCAGCAGGTCAACGGCTGTCACTACTCCAAACACCATGTGCTTCATTGTGGCAGACCCATCTGTCAAATCTGAAAGGAAAACACAAGGTAAGGCCACATTATTGGTTACAGAGAACAAAGCAGGACTTTGCATATTTAAATAAACATATTACCCAAAAATAAGAGTTTTGCAAGATTATCAGAGCTCCACCATACATCTCAGCAATTCAACAAAAGTTAATCTTTATGAAGGCCTCATTCACAATGCCATACATTTTAAATTCTGATGAAATATTAATGACTAAACCTCCTCTTGTTATTTGACAAATACAAGTTGTTCTTTTACAGCCACTAAATCTTGTTTTATAGCAAATAACCAGGATTAAATCTAATACATTTTTATGAAAAAAAAGAGCCAAGGTATGATGTATAGAATCATTTGTATCGTAAGATATATTGCAGAGATTGGCGGGGGGGGGGGGGGGGGGGGGGGGGAGTAGAAGAGGAAGAAAAATATGGAACTCACCTTGCAACTAGCATTTCTAAAACAAATACAGGCACATGTCTAAAAATGCAAATTAGTCTGCAGTTACAGTGCCTTGAAAAAAAAAAAAAAAAAAAAGTTTCCATACCCCTTGAACTTTTTCACATTTTTCCACCTTACAACCAAGAACTTAAAAGTTTTTTATTGAGATTTTATGTGATAGACCAACACAGAGTAGCACATAATTGTGAAGTGAAACGAAAATGATAAATGGTCTTCAAAATTTTAAACAAATAAAAATCTGATGTGCATTAGTACATCGCCGATTCCAAAAAAGTTGGGACAAAGTACAAATTGTAAATAAAAACGGAATGCAATAATTTACAAATCTCAAAAACTGATTGTGGCAGTGGTCAAGCGTCGGTCTGTGACCGGAGGGCGGAGTCAGGGAAGGTTCTGCTCATTAGGCAGAATCACTGCACCTGAGGTTGATTAATGTGTTTGTGTGCCTTCCCCAGTGACCACGCCCTATTTAAGGAAGCGCGCGAGAGCAGAGCGGTCTCTCTCCCCAACCTGACCACAACAGAGGTGTGTGTGTGTGTGTGTGTGTGTGTGTGAGAGAGAAAGAAAGCTGAAAAGCAAGCTGAAAAGCTATAACAAACGGGTTTTGTGAACTCCGTTCTGGCCTGCCGTCCTTCGGTGCTCCACCCACCCATCCGAACTGCTACACTGATATTGTATTCACAATAGAACATAGACAACATATCAAATGTCGAAAGTGAGACATTTTGAAATTTCATGCCAAATATTGGCTCATTTAAAATTTCATGACAGCAACACATCTCAAAAAAGTTGGGACAGGGGCAATAAGAGGCTGGAAAAGTTAAAAGGTATAAAAAAGGAACAGCTGGAGGACCAAAGTGCAACTCATTAGGTCAATTGGCAATAGGTCATTAACATGACTGGGTATAAAAAGAGCATCTTGGAGTGGCAGCGGCTCTCAGAAGTAAAGATGGGAAGAGGATCACCAATCCCCCTAATTCTGCGCCGACAAATAGTGGAGCAATATCAGAAAGGAGTTCGACAGTGTAAAATTGCAGAGTTTGAACATATCATCGACAGTGCATAATATCAAAAGATTCAGAGAATCTGGAAGAATCTGTGTGTAAGGGTCAAGGCCGGAAAACCATACTGGGTGCCCGTGATCTTAGGGCCCTTAGACAGCACTGTGTCACATACAGGCATGCTTCTGTATTGGAAATCACAAAATGGGCTCAGGAATATTTCCAGAGAACATTATCTGTGAACACAATTCACCGTGCCATCCGCCGTTGCCAGTTAAAACTCTATAGTTCAAAGAAGAAGCCGTATCTAAACATAATCCAGAAGCGCAGACGTCTTCTCTGGGCCAAGGTTCATTTAAAATGGACTGTGGCAAAGTGGAAAACTGTTCTGTGGTCAGACGAATCAAAATTTGAAGTTCTTTATGGAAATCAGGGACGCCGTGTCATTCGGACTAAAGAGGAGAAGGACGACCCAAGTTGTTATCAGCGCTCAGTTCAGAAGCCTGCATCTCTGATGGTATGGGGTTGCATTAGTGCATGTGGCATGGGCAGCTTACACATCTGGAAAGACACCATCAATGCTGAAAGGTATATCCAGGTTCTAGAGCAACATATGCTCCCATCCAGACGACGTCTCTTTCAGGGAAGACCTTGCATTTTCCAACATGACGATGCCAAACCACATACTGCATCAATTACAGCATCATGGCTGCGTAGAAGAAGGGTCCGGGTACTGAACTGGCCAGCCTGCAGTCCAGATCTTTCACCCATAGAAAACATTTGGCGCATCATAAAACGGAAGATATGACAAAAAAAGACCCAAGACAGTTGAGCAACTAGAATCCTACATTAGACAAGAATGGGTTAACATTCCTATCCCTAAACTTGAGCAACTTGTCTCCTCAGTCCCCAGACGTTTACAGACTGTTGTAAAGAGAAAAGGGGATGTCTCACAGTGGTAAACATGGCCTTGTCCCAACTTTGAGATGTGGTGTTATCATGAAACTTAAAAAAAAAAATCCTAATTTTTCTCTTTAAATGATACATTTTCTCAGTTTAAACATTTGATATACGTCATCTATGTTCTATTCTGAATAAAATATGGAATTTTGAAACTTCCACATCATTGTAAATAAAAACGGAATGCAATTTGTACTTTGTCCCAACTTTTTTGGACTCGGGTTGTATTCAGCCCCCCTGCGTCAATACTTTGTAGAGCCACCTTTTGCTGCAGTTACAGCTACAAGTCTTTTGTGGTATGTCTCTACCAGCTTTGCACATCTAGACACTGAAATTTTTGCCCATTCTTCTTTGCAAAATGGCTCAAGCTCAGCCAGATTGGATGGAGAGCGTCTGTGAACAGCAAATTTAAGTCTTGCCACAGATGCTCAATGGGATTTAGGTCTGGACTTTGACTGGGCCATTCTAACACGAATATTCTTTGATCTAAACCATCCCATTGTAGCTCTGACTGTATGTTTAGGGTCATTGTCTTGCTGGAAGGTGAATCTCCTTCCCAGTCTCAAGTCTTTTGCAGCCTCCAACAGGTTTTCTTCCAGGATTGCCCTGTATTTAGCTCCATCCATCTTCCCATAAACTCTGACCAGCTTCCCTGTCCCTGCTGAAGAAAAGCATCCCCATAGCATGATGCTGCCACCACCATGTTTCACAGTGGGGATGGTGTGTGCAGGGTGATGAGCAGTGTTAGTTTTCCACCACACATAGCACTTTGCATTTAGGCCAAAAAGTTCAACTTTGGTCTCATCTGACCAAAGCACCTTCTTCTACATGTTTGCTGTGTCCCCTACATGCCTTCTGGCAAACTGCAAACGGGACTTCTTATGCCGGTCTTTCAACAATGGCTTTCTTCTTGCCACTCTTCCAAAAAGGCCAGATTTGTGGAGTGTATGACTTATAGTTGTCCTGTGCACAGATTCTTCCACCTGAGCTGTGGATTTCTGCAGCTCCTCCAGAGTGATCATGGGCCTCTTGGCTGCTTCTCTGACCAGTGCTCTCCTTGCTTGCTCTGTCAGTTTAGGTGGATGGCCACGTCTTGGTAGGTTTGCAGTTGTGCCATACTTTTTCCATTTTTGAATGATGGATTGAACAGTGCTTCTTGAGATGTTCAGAGCTTGGGATATTTTTTTTTTTATAACCTAATCCTGCTTTAAACTTCTCCAGAACTTTATCCCTGACCTGTCTGGTGAGTTCTTTGGTCTTCATGATGCTGTTTGTTCTTCAGTGTTCTCTAACAAACCACTGAGGCCTTCACAGAACAAGTGTATTTATGCTGAGAGTAAATTGCACACAGTAGGACTCTATTAACTAATTAGATGACTTCTGAAGGCAATTGATTGCACTGGATTGTATTTAGAGGTATCAGAGGACAGGGGGGCTGAATACTAATGCACACCACATTTTTCAGATTTTTATTTGTTTAAAATTTTGAAGACCATTTATCGTTTTCATTTCACTTCACAATTATCTGCTACTCTGTGTTGGTCTATCACATAAAATCTCAATTAAAAAAAAAAATTTAAGTTCGTAATTGTAAGGTGGAAAAATGTGAAAAAAGTTCTGAATACTTTTTCAAGGCACTGTAAAAGAGTGCTTACAGACCTTAAAGAGCTGTTGGATTTGGCCAATTGAAAAGAAACATGGCCACAACAAGAGAGTTGTCAATTGAAACAATGGAAAGGATGATGGTTTTAAGAACAAAACAAAAAAACCCTTCAAGAAGGAAATCCAATATGGTGTGTGACAAAAGATATTGTTCCCAGTCAGCTTTCGGGAGCTTGGGAAGTATAATTTATAGGTAGACGCTCTGACTGGGGTTTCAACTGCAATACACAATATTCACGGAGGTTTTAGATGGCTCAACAAATGTGTGTGTGTGTGTGTGTGTGTGTGTGTGTGTGTGTGTGTGTGTGTGTGTGTGTGTGTGTGTGAGAGAGAATATTTGGGATTTTGAAACATTGTGATCATTCAGTGTCATCAAAACATTTTTACATGTCGTGTTAAGAGTGCTAAATAGATTATTCAGCATCAAACTGAATACAGAAATCTCAGTAGTAGCTACCTTCCCATTTTTAGTACCAGTACAAATTTGTGAGCCAGGGAACAGAGCCCACTTATTTTGGCTGATACATCTGGAGGACACATCGACTTCATCCATGACCAAAAAACTGGCATAAGAACAGTGTTGCACTGAGAAATTGGCATCATGATGGCTTGCAGCGATATACCACAATGAACCGTTTTCCAAATCAGCTTATTGGGCAAGACACAAACAGTGAACTCCTCTTACCCATGAATGTCCTTATCTGGGGAAAATTAAACTACCCTATTGCACTGAAGGACTGGAAATGGGGAGGTCATGACAAAAGACTGGGCACTTACACTGAATCTGCTCATGCACCACCAGGGCAAAGTGATCCATCTCCAGAATGCGAGAGAGTTTTCCAAGGTTATCAGTTAGACAAATCTGAGAGAATATGGTTGTGTGTTAGTAATTTGTTTTTTCACACAGCATAGCACTGGCTACTAGCCCAATAAAGATGGTTGTGTGATAAACCTGTTTGAACTGTTTGTAGAGCACTTTGCTGACGGGATCGGATGGTTTGATCTTCCCAGCTAGCAGAGAGGCTAACATATTCCCCAGGGTGACCATACCAAGAATGACCCTAATCCACAGAGAGGAAAAACACTCCGTGAACCAACAGGTGCCAACTCTACACACCCAAGAAAAAAATGTTTGTGCTTACACCACCTTTCCCTTTCTATTAAAATGATCCAAACAAGTGTTGTAGCATGCAAAAAACAGATCAGTAATTTTTACAGGAACATTGTCACTGACCAAAGGCAATGCTACAATAGAAGATTCTACTCTTTGTGGCAGCGTATAATTGTATGTGTTGTAGCATGTACTTATCAGAATGAACTAATAAGTTCTGGTAAATGTAGTACTTATCAGAATGAACTACAATGTTTAACATTTTTTCCAAGCCTTTTAAGTAATTACCATAAAAATGCACTATTTACAATAACATTTTGCACTCCTGGCATGAATGTGTGTGTGTGTGTGTGTGTGTGTGTGTGTGTGTGTGTGTGTGTGTGTGTGTGTGTGTGTGTATGAGGAAGTAAGACACCCACCCAGCCTCATCTACAACTGGCGCTTGGTCAAACGCGTTTTCTTTCAGAATCTTGATTGTTTTTTGACAGTTGACTGTGGGCAACACAGTGAGAGGAGCTGAAAGGTTTAAACTCTGTAACCTGAGATTCCACCACCTAGAGAGAGAGAGAGAGAGAGAGAGAGAGAGAGAGAGAGAGAGAGAGAGAGAGAGAGAGAGCACCCCTTGTTCAAAGTGCTTTTTGTTTAATAGCAGCAGCTGTAATGTTCTAAAGTAAAACATCCATACAATATCACTTACAGTATCTCGCAAAAGTACTCATCCTCCTTTGTGTTTGTCCCATTTTGTCACATTACAAACTGGAATTAAAATGGATTTTTGGGGGGCTTAGCACCATTTGATTTACACAACATGCCTACCACTTCAAAGGTGAAATTTGTTGTTTTATTGTGACACAAACAAACCAAAATTAAAGATGGAAAAAACAGAAATCTGGAGTGTGCACAGATAGTCACCCCCCAAAAAAAAGTCAATACTTTGTAGAGCCACCTTTTGCCGCAATTACAGCTGCAAGTCTCTTGGGGTACGTCTCTATTAGCTTAGCACATCTAGCCACTAGGATGTTTGCCCATTCCTCAAGGCAAAACTGCTCCAACTCCTTCAAGTTAGATGGGTTGTGTTGGTGTACAGCAATCTTCAAGTTATGCCACAGATTCTCAATTGGATTGAGGTCTGGGCTTTGATTAGGCCATTCCAAGACATTTAAAATGTTTCCCTTTAAACCACTCCAGTGTAGCTTTAGCAGCCTGTTTAAGGTCATGGTCATATAGGAACGTTAACCTTCATCCCAGTCTCAAACCTCTGGCCGACTCAAACAGGTTTTCCTCCAGAATTGCCCTGTATTTAGTGCCATCCATCTTTCCTTCAGTCCTGACCAGCTTTCCCATCCCTGCAGATGAAAAAAATATCCCCACAGCATGATGCTGCTGCCACCACCATGCTTCACTGTAGGAATGGTGTTCTCAGAGTATTGGGTTTGTGCCACACATGGCATTTCCCATGATGGCCAAAAAGATACATTTTAGTCTCATTTGACCAGAGAATCATCTTCCATGTGTTTGGGGAGTCTGCCACATGCTGTTGGGCAAACTCCAAACGTGTTTTCTTAAGCAATGACTTTTCTGGCCACTCTTCCATAAAACCTCGCTCTGTGGAATGTATGGCTTAAAGTGGTCCTATGGACAGATACTCCCATCTCTGCTGTGGATCTTTGCAGGTCCTTCAGTGTTATCTTTGGTGCCTTTGTTGCATCTCTGATTAATGCCCTCCTTGCCTGGTCTGTGAGTTTCGGTGGGCGGCCTTCTTGTCAGGTTTGTAGTGGTGCCATATTCTTTCCATTTTGCTATAACGGATTTAATGGTGGTCCCTGGGATAAACAAAGTTTGGGATATTTTTTATAACCCAACCCTGATCTTGTGGCACAAGTGGCTAGCACTGTCGCCTCACAGCAAAATGGTTCTGGGTTCAAGCCCAGGGGCCTTTCTGTGTGAAGTTTGCATGTTCTCCCCGTGTCTGCATGGGTTTCCCCAGGTATTCCGGTTTCCCCCACAGTCCAAAGACACAGGTTAGGCTAATCGGTGGCTCTAAATTGTCCATAGGCATGAGTGTGAATGGTTGAGAGGAGAAAACCTCTAACACAATCCAATAGAAGGCAATGGGAAACCACTACCGTAATGTTCCCTAGAAACTTTGATGGCTGAAGGCGTCAGAGCGGCCACGTCACTGTAGTGATATGCCAAAATGGATGGAACCCTGATCTATACTTCTCCACAACTTTGTCTCGGACCTGTTTGGAGGCTCCTTGGTTTTCATGTTGCTTGCTTAGTAGTGTTGCAGAGTCAGGATCCTTCCAGAACAGGTTGATTTATACCAGACGTCATGCGACACTGATTGCACACAGGTGGAGCTTAATCAACTAATTATGTGACTTATGAAGTGAATTGATTGGACCAGATCTTATTTCGGGGTTTCATACGAAAGGGGGTGAACACCTATGCACACTCCCGATTTCTGTTTTTTCATCTTAATTATTGCTTGTGTCACAAGAAAAACAACAATTTGCACCTTTAAAAGTGGTAGGCATGTTGTGGAAATCAAATGGTGCTAACCCTCCAAAAATCCATTTTAATTCCAACTTGTAATGCGACAAAACAGGACAAACACTTTCGCAAGACACTGTATGTGCAACATAAGGCATGCAGTCCTTACCAGGGCTTCCGAACCATGAGGTCTTCTGCAGTGAGGAAGCCTTTTTGGAACATCCAGTTGTCATTTAGGAACTTGGTCCTAAATAAAAAGACGAATTATTCTCTTACTATGGACACACAAGTGATTGGAAAACTAAATCTCTCAAACACTATTTAAAGCATTACATTAATTGTTGGCATGAGTAACTATGGTAAATGCTTCCATCTGACAACTTGTTATATTTACAAACCATCATCAAATTCAAAGCCAAATTCCTTGTCCCAGGATTAGTATATACATAGTTTGCACATGACGTCACAGAGTCGGGGATTCCCTAGTGGCGGCCATCTTGTGGGTCAAGCTTACCGTACGGGTCACTGAGCACACATTGTAACGCGTGAGTACAAAGTCTTCAAAAGAACCCAAGCAGGCTATTTAAAGCTAGCAATGGTGCACACCTGTTGTATTCACGGCTGTCGTAATAGGTCAGATGACGACGTCAAGCGGAGCTTTTATGGAATTCCCACTGTACGGGAGCACGAAGGCGAGCAAACAAAGAAAGAAACTCAGCATACAAAGGAGAAATCTATGGCTTGCGAGAATCAACCACAAGGATTATCAGCCTTCCAAACACAGCAAAGTCTGCTCCGATCATTTTATAAGTGGTAAGTTGTTTAAATAAACAATCAATTGTGTTTAAGTTTGTTTCTGGAAACCAAAACATTGTGTAAACAATCTCTGGAGAATGCCTAACTGGAACTGCTGAGTGTATGTTTACATTGTAATGTACACTTAATATCGCTCGTTTGTCACGTTTCTATTTGACACTTGTCACGTCACTCACGCAAGGGTCATTTTTGAAAAACATTTTAGGTCTATTCTGTATGATTTGAGTTTAATCAACTTATTACGGTTGCATAACATTCAACAGTATTTAATGCTAGAATATATAAAGTTGTATATAATCAGACAGCCTTTAAAGTTTGATGAAGTCAGTTTCAGGCTTTGGAGCAGGCTTTGGCAGTTTCAGGCTTTGGCAGCCCTGCATAGTCACTTGAAAATGCATCTTTGTCCACTTCGTAGGGGTCAATTCCCCCAATCAAGGCCAGTTTGGCTGCATACTGTTGTCGTGAGATGCTGTCTAATGTATCTATATACTTCTGTTTGCTTGATTTTGCCGACATTGATCTTTATTTTAGAAAGCTGACTATACAACTTCATAAATTCGTCCGAGATAACGTAGCCGGTAATGGCGATGGTCCGTTTTGTTTGACCCACAAGATGGCGGCTGGAGGGCGTTCCCCGGAATGCCGTGACGTCAGTGAAAACTATGTATTCTAGACACAATTCATCTACATGTCAAACCAGAAATAGCCATATACACATAGTTGAACATCAATAAACTTTTCCATTGGGCAAATGGCTTCCATCAGATTTCTGAAGGTTTCTGTTAGGGATTTTCTGGATACCATTAAGAGACAATAAGAACCCAGATAGAGCCTTCTTTCATGTGTACATGACCACCATCAGAATACAACTTGATACGTCTTCAGGATCCATTAGGAACAACACATTCCTTTGAACTATCATTACAAACCACAACAACTGATGGCTTTTCATATATTATACAGATCCAGAGCAACATATAAACTTTTGAACCAATCCTCAGGGTTTTATCGGGGATCCTAAAATTAAAAAGCTATTGTCAGGAGATCCCAAGTTTGAATCCTGACAATAATCACAGCCATCCATGGCCAGGAGTCGAGGCAAAACTGGCCATGTTCTCTGGGTGGGCGTGATAACATGCATTCACCGGCCACTTTATTAGGAATACCCATCCACCTGCTGTTTTATGCGGTTATCTAAGTCAGCCGATCCCTTGACAGCAGCACAAAAGCATATAAATCATGCAGATACAAATCAAGAGCTTCAGTTAATGTTCATGTCAAACATCAGAATGGGGAAAAAAAAAAAAAAATGTGACATCAAAGTGTGACCTTCACTGTGGCATGGGTGTTGGTTTGAGTATTTCAGAAACTGCTGATCTTCTGGGGTTTTCACACAGAGGCGATTGTGACCCCAAGCAAAAATTTCCAGGGGGCCCTTCTGACCAGTGTTCATCACCAATATATGTTATAAATAATCTGACACCAACAAAAAATGTATGAAACCAAAGTTTTTTAAATTCCAAATGTGAAAATACAAATGGTAAAGAACAATAAAAAACAAAATAAATAAGCCCTCGGGCCCTGACTCTCGGGGGGGCCCCTGGGCCAGGGGGCCCCAAGCAGTTGCCTGCCTTGCCAGTTCACAAGCTGTGCGTCTGTTCACACAGGATGGTGCAAAAGACACTGAATGAGCGACAGTTCTGTGGGTGGAAACACCTTTCTGATAAGAGAGCTCAGAGGAAAATGGCTAGATTGGTTCGAGCTGCCAGTTATAATATAGCAACTCTCTACAACCATGGTGAGCAGAAAAACATCTCAGCATGCAACAGCAGGAGACCATTAAAGTGGCCAGCGAGTATATGCTCTCTCTCTCTCTCTCTCTCTCTCTCTCAAACACTAGTCATCAAAAACATCTGTAAGCTCATATGTAGAAGTGGGCAGATACTGTTTTCCTCAGTGTGTTCTGCAGCCTTTTGCAGTAGGGGATAGTTAGCTGGCGTGTTGGAGTTGGTAGATGACCAAATCGAAGTGAAACGACAGGGAAAAAGAAAGAAAAGCACAATTCCCCCCACCAGCAATTAAGAAAAACTGTACCTTTTGCCTTGACAGACTTTTGCCCCTTTAGCCTTAAAGTGCACATCCTGGACCAATTTCGTGTTGTTTTTTTTTAAATATGAAAGTATGTCCCTTTACACACTCATCCAGAAGGGTAATTTTGCACAAGGCCATCTATCTACAGCAGAAAAAAAAAAAAAAAAAAAAAAAGTCTGGAAAAATCCCAAGGGAGTCTGGAGCCAGATTCGTGACGTCACCTGAGGACGCGCCAGCAGGCTGCGATAGCTTGCACGGATTCAGTGCACAGCCTGTGTAGACCAAGTTTAGCAGCTAGCGATTTTGCATTGAAATATGGAATTGTCACCCGAGCTTCTAAACCCATGGATTCATGCATCAATGCTCATCTATCTATTGTTACACAAATCATATTTTTTCTAATTACTATTATGTATTTATATATTTCTTCATTTAGAAGAGTACTGGCTACTGTAGGAGAAAGATTTCATAAGCTACAAACATGGAATCGGCTAAGAGGGTTGTATATACATTTAATGTGTTTGACAGGTCCCAAGATCTCAAGCCCTGACACGCATATCCCTTGATACATGTGAAGTAAAATCAGGGACGGACTGGGACCAAAAAACGGCCCTGGACTTTCCCCCCCAAATAGGCGCACGATACTATTGTATACTTACTATAGCACTATAGTACAAGTGCTATAGTGGTATATTGTCTGTCATAACAAAACCAACACAGATGAACTATTTTCATAACTTTTTTTTTTTGTCATAACAAAACCCATTTACAGATGAACAGGTTTTTGGGCTTTTGCTGGGAGTGGTAACTGAAAAACTGCTCCAGGCTGTAACTGTCTGAACTGAGGCGGCTGAAATATTGTGGCACTGATCCCTCATTCTGGCACTTTCCTGCACTCTCCCTGTCATCTTTTGAGCTGCCACTATCTTCAACCTGAATAAACGAACAATTAAAAAGATGAAGTTGGATGCTGCTATTGTTGATTATATCTAAACTATGCAATGGCATCTAGGAAAACCCTTCACACTGTGCACTGACATATGCTTGATTAACATTTGTTTAATAGTATTATTTGGAATGACGGCCTTTAAACCTGTACTTATACCTCAAAATTCTATTTTTAAAAACCAGCCAAAACTTTGGATAAACATAGCATTTGATACCTAGGCTACAGACAAGAAGAATAAAACAGATTTGGAGGTTTTTCCTAAATCCCAATTACAATTTTAGCCTTTCAGGTCTATTCTGTGTCAGAATTAGCCTGCTTGACACATTTTATAGTTTTAATATTATGCTGATTTTTTGGTAGGTAAGCCTGACAAACAGATCTAAAATTAGGCTATTAACAAATTGCACAATGCAATGCTGCGGTGATTAGTTATGATACCATTCAACCAATCATCCTTCAAACAACATTTGTAGCCTATTCCACAGACATTCCACCACGCACCACGAAAAAGAAGATAAATAGTGCCAAAATGGAAAACACTTCTCCCCCTCAAACTTTTGGTTAATGATAGGCTAGCGCTTTGGTTCCCTTGAACGTAAAGAGCCTAATCTGCATGAATTATGTAGAGGTGAACATATGAAATCGTGGCCATTTGTGCTTGCCTATCTATTTATAATTGGCTTGCTTGGTAGTTACACGTTTGTTTTGACAGCAATAAACCACATATTTCTCATCATCACACCGCAAATCCAGTCAATAGAAGATTGGCCTACTATGAGAGGGGTCTACGAGTGGCCTTTACGTAACCTGTTTTATGCTATGGTTTTATGTCGTTGTCACTTACCGGTACCTCCTCCTCCGGTGAAATTCCCTCAGCTGCCTGCCCCTCATCATGACCATCATCATCAGCATTTGGTTGGTCAGGTTGGATGTCCACCTGGTTCTCAGTCTCGCTCGGTGATAACGTGACATGAACGTTACTGCTGCTGCTTGCAGTTGCACTGCTGCAAAAAAGCTCTGCGAGGAGCTCTTTTGAAGCATCTTTTTCAAGTGACTTCACTTTTTGTTTTAACTTTTCCTATCCACCTTTCTCCTTACGTTTTCTGCTTGCCATCTTTCTGTTGACAGACACTAACGTTACTCTTCTTTGTTGGCTTTTAGGCCTATGGAATAATGATTGACGGATAAATTATTGTCTTAGCGCCACCTGTTAGTTGATAGACTGAAAATTTTGGTTATTGAACAGGGCCGACGGCCTAGACGGGACAGCCGTTCTGGACTTTTCCAGAACACACAGATTGCCAGTCCGCCCGTTTTTCCATCCATTCTGCTCTACAGGGTCGCAGGCAAGCTGGAGTCTATCCCAGCTGACTATGGGCGAAAGGCGGGGTACACCCTGGACAAGTCACCAAGTCATCGCAGGGCTGACACAGACAACCATTCACACTCACACCTACAGTCAATTTAGAATCACCAAATTAACCTAACCTGCATGTCTTTGGACTGTGGAGAAAACTGGAGCACCCGGAGGAAACCCACGCGGACACGGGGAGAACATGCAAACTCAAAATCCACATAGAAAGGCCCTCGTTGGCTGCTGGACTCGAAAATGGACCTTCTTGCTGTGAGGCGACAGTGCTAACCACTACACCACCATGCCGCCCCAATGACATTTTTAATATCTTGAATTAACATTCTGGATATCTGCAAAAATGCGGTTCCGGGTCTCTGAAATTGAAAGCCCAGTACACAGGACTGGCAAAAAAGTGACACCGTTTGTCCTAGAAGAATGACACTGTGGGTCTCTGAAATTACAATTAAGGATATCTTTGTTGGTATAATTGTGGAAATATTCATTCTGACTAAGAATTGAATTACAGATATCTGCAGCACATATCCAGTCACGTTGTGATCCTGCACCACACCCAATTGAGGTTTATTTCACAATAATGTTCAGCTCACTGTACATTATCCCTTACACATTCTGCAACCCAGAAGCTTCTCATTTTCATACAAACTGACATGTCTTTATGAACCATATTTCTTGAATTCAGAAATTTTGGAAGTGAATATTTGTTTGGATGGTCCAACCCCAGTTCCAAAGAAGTTGGGATGCTGTGTAAACTGTAAATAAAACCACTATGTGATAATTTGCCAATCATGGAAACCCTATATTTCATTGAAAATAGTACAGAGACAACATATCAAATGTTGCAACTGAAACTTTATCTTTAAAAAAAAAAAATTATATATATATATATATATATATATATATATATATATATATATATATATATATATATATATATATATATATATATATATATATATATATATATATATATATATATATGCTCATTTTGAATTTGATGTCAGCAACATGATTCAGAAAAGTTGGGACAGGGGCAACAAAAGACTGAAAGTTGTGTAATGCTTAAAAAAAAAAAAAAAAAAAAAAAAAAACACCCGATTTGGTTAATTGGCAACAGGTCAGTAACATGATTTGGGTATAAAAAGGAGCATCCCAGAGAGGTGGAGTCTCTCAGAAGTAACGATGCAGAGGGGTTCACCGCTCTGTGAAAGACTGTGTGGGCAAACAGTATAACAATTTAAGAATCATGTTCCTCAATTTTAAATTGCAAAGAATTTGGGGATCACATCATGTATTGTCCATAATATCATTAAAAAGTTCAGAGAATCTGGAGAAATCTCTGTACACAAGAGACAAGACTGAAAACTGCCACTGGATGCCTGTGATCTTCAGGTCCTCAGGAGACACTGCATTAAAAGCAGACACGTGTCTGTAGTGGAAATCACTGTATGGACTCAGGAACACTTCAGAAAACCATCGTCTGTGAAAACAGTTCATTACTGCATCCACAAATGCAAGTTAAAACCAGATATAAACAATATCCATAAACACCGCCACCTTCTCTGGGCCCGAGCCCTTTTACAATGGACTGAGGCGAAGTGGAAAATTGTCCCGAGGTCTGATGAATCAAAAGTAGAAATTCTTTTTAGAAATCATGGACATCACATCTTCCAGGCTAAAGAGGAGAGGGACCATCCGGCTTGTTATCAGTGCACAGTTCAAAAGCTGGCATCTGTGATCGTGTAAGGATGCATTAGTGCACATGACATGGGTAGCTTGTACATCTGGGAAGGCATCATTAATGCTGAATGATATTTACACATTTCAGAGCAATATGCTGCCATCCAGACAAAATCTTTTTCAGGGAAGGCCTTCCTCCTTTCAGCAAGACAATGCCAAACCGCTTTCTGTACATATTAAAACTGCATGGCTCTGTAGTAAGAGTGTCTGGGTGCTAAACTGGCCTGCTTGCATTCCAGACCTGTGTCCCATTTAAAATATTTGGCACATTACGAAACGCAAAAGACAACAATGGAAACCCTGAACTGTTGAGCAGCTGAAATTGTATATCAGGCAAGAATGGGACAACATTTCTCCTTCAAAACTACAGCAATTGGTCTCCTCACATCCCAAACATTTACAGAGTTGTTAAAATAGATGTGACGCAACACAGTGGTAAATATGCCCGTCCCAACCATTTTGAAACGTGCTGCTGACATCAAATTCAAAATGAGCATATTTTTCAAAAAACAATTTCTGTTTCTACATTTTATATAGTCTTTGTACCATTTTCAATGAAATATAGGGTTTCCATGATTTGCAAATTATCACATTTTGTTTTTATTTAGTTTACACAGCATCCCAATTTTTTTGGAACTGGGGTTTGTACATGTTTCATGTGCAGAAATAACCATGTACCTAAAAAGAAACTTGTACAAATACATGCGAGTTGCACAGTGTAGGTATACAATTGCCAGTCTCATCTCATTATCTCTAGCCACTTTATCCTTCTACAGGGTCGCAGGCAAGCTGGAGCCTATCCCAGCTGACTACGGGCGAAAGGCGGGGTACACCCTGGACAAGTTGCCAGGTCATCACAGGGCTGACACATAGACACAGACAACCATTCACACTCACATTCACACCTACGGTCAATTTAGAGAGTCACCAGTTAACCTAACCTGCATGTCTTTGGACTGTGAGGGAAACCGGAGCACCCGGAGGAAACCAACGCGGACACGGGGAGAACATGCAAACTCCGCACAGAAAGGCCCTTGCCGGCCCCAGGGCTCGAACCCGGACCTTCTTGCTGTGAGGCGACAGCACTAACCACTACACCACCGTGCCGCCCCCACAATTGCCAGTGTAGGACATTTTGCAAAACACTATTTTTCATCCCCATTCATTAAATAGTAAATATTTCAGAGTACAGGACTGCTGCTAGCTGGATACATCTGGTTGGAAGACCTAGTAAAATGTAAAGAAAATGTGACCTTGGGCGCTGTGTGAGACGGCTACCTCTCCAGTAGCTCTGTAGTTTTTAGCTCTTTAACCCCCTTTTTTTTCCACCTTACTTTTCTGCTCTTCTTACGAAGACATAGTGTTTTTTTCTTCATATCCCATGGATATTTTTAACTTTAACACAACCAGTTTTCTCGCTTATTTGAGAGAGGAGCTGCTGGCCCTGAAAACAATGGGACGAGCCGGGATACGACACCCCATCCTGGCCGAACTGAGGAGGAAACCCAGGGGCTGCAAAGCCGGGGCTAAGCTAAAGGCTAGGCTAGCAGACAACCAGCGGCGCTACAAACCATCCATTCCCTCCGTTATCATGGGGAATGTGAACTCGGTGCCAAATAAGGTCGATGAGCTAGCCGCACTGAACAACCAGTGGATTTACCGGGAGGGCAGTTTATTTATTTTTACAAAGACATGGCTAACACACCTTGTACCAGATGCTAACGTGGACCTGTGGGGATTCACTGCTGTGAGAGCCAACAGAGGCACTAAAGCATGCGGGAAAGGCAAAGGTGGGGGGACTTATTTACATGAACAACCTCCGGTGTAACCTGGGACATTTCTCTGTAAAGACAGACAGTCTTATGTTGCCCAGACTTGGAGCTGCTAGCATCACCATCTGTTTACATCCCTCCGAGGGCAGACGCAGCTGCTGCATGTGAGGGGATTCGCTCTTACCCCTTTTCCACCAAATCAGTTCCAGGGCTGGTTCACAACTCGTTCAACTTGTGAACCAGCTGAGAACCAGTTTGCTTTTCCATAGCTTGGGGTGCTAAGGGGAGCCACGTCATTACGTCACTGTATACGTCAGTTACGTCACTGCCTTTGCATAAACCTTGGCGCGAACATCGAAGCAACAACATGGAGAAGAACCAACAACAATAATGGATGACTTCGCGTTTGTACAGCTGCTGCTTCTGGCTTTACGGTGCTTCATTCAAAATGGTGCCCTCTCGTGGTCTTGCTATTGTTGTTGGTCTTAACAACTCCGCCCCCCCGCTGACGTAAGCAGTTCTTTCCTCTAGCCCAGCAAAGAGCTGGTGCTACCCTAGAACCGGTTTTTCTGGCCCAGAGCCAGTTCTTTGTCAGTGGAAGCAGAAAACCCGGTTCCAAACTAATCACTGGCCCCGAACCAGCCCTGGAACTGATTTGGTGGAAAAGGGGCATTAGATACTGTAGAAAGTCCCTTAGGTGTGGGTGGAGCACAGAGGATGGCAGGACAGAGATTCTGGTGAATAGAAGGCTTTATTGCCACACTTTTCAGTCTAACAATAACTACTGGAGAGAAACACACACACACTGTTCTCGTCCGGGGAAGAGCGTTTTCTCTGCTCTCCCTCTGGCTCCTTAAATAGGGCACGGTTACTGGGAAGACACACAAACAGGTTAATTACCGTCAGGTGTAGTGATTCTGCTACTCACCTTCCCTGGCTCCACCCTCCTGTCACAGACCGGCGCTTGACCATGCCCCTGCTGCCACATACCCCCACCACCCGACTCAGGCTGGGCGGCCATCCGGCCCGCAGCCACTTATCCCAATTACGTGCGTCCTCACTTACGAATTTTTTAATAATATTCTTGAGGGTGCGGTTGAACCGTTCTACTAAACCGTCCATTTGTGGGTGATACACACTGGTGCGGATCGGCTTAATCCCCAATAACCCATACAGTTCGCGCAGTGTCCGTGACATAAATGTAGTGCCTTGATCAGTCAGAATCTCCTTCGGGATTCCAACTCGGGAGATGACGCGGAAGAGTGCCTCTGCAATACTGCGTGCGGAGATATTGCGCAGAGGCACTGCTTCCGGGTATCGCGTTGCATAGTCCACCAGGACTAATATAAAGCGGTGCTGACCGATCTAATGGCCCGACGAGATCCATCCCAATTCTTTCGAACGGGGTCTCGATTAGAGGTAGAGGGCGCAAAGGTGCTTTTGGAATGGCTGCTGGATTTACTAATTGGCATTCGTGGCATGCCGTACACCACCTACGGACATCGCCGCGAATCCCCGGCCAATAGAATCGGGCCATTATTCGGGCTAGTGTCTTATCCTGCCCTAGGTGTCCAGCCATGGGATTAAAGTGAGCCGCCTGGAATACCAATTCCCGGCGGCTCTTTGGAATTAAAAGTTGCGTGACTCGCTCTTTCGTCTGAGTGTCCTGTGTCACTCGGTATAATCTATCCTTCATAATCAAGAAACAGGGGAAGGACGGGGTGGCGTTCGGCTGGAGCGTTTGACCATCGATTACTCTCACTTGGTCAAACGCATGCCGCAGAGTCTCGTCTCGCGATTGTTCTAATGGGAAATCTGCGAGGGATTCCCCAACAGAAAGAGGAGGAGCCGGCGGCTCCTCACTCTGTCGCGGAGATGACGTAGACGGCTCTGCGACAGCAGCTCCAACCAAAGCGACACCGGGACCTCCCCCTGTCAAATGGCAGGACCCACTCTTTACTAGGCGCGTCATTAAACCCCGAAATCCCAGCCAATCAGTCCCCAAAATTAAAGGAGTGGGTAAGGCGAGGATTAACTGCCGCCTTCACTATAGATTTTTCCCCTCTGAAAAATATGTAGACCGACACCAAAGGGTAGCTGTGAACATCCCCGTGCACACACACACACACACACACACACACACACACCTTCACCCCCTGTGCTCCCCCCAATGCCTCGTCTTGCACCAGGCTTTGGCGGATCGAGGTCTGATTGCAACCAGAATCCACCAACGCCTGATATGTAGCCCCTTGGACACGCACCGGTATGCGATACGCTCCGGCCCGATCGAGGGCGGCCTCTGGCGCGTCGGGGATCCGTACCACCGCGCACACCTCCATTGCTGTGCACTGTTGTTGCAGGTGGCCCGGCTCCCCGCAGCGCCAGCAAACCGGCCGGGGCTTTCCCTCTGCACCGGTGCTCTGGGGCTCACCCACCTGGGGGCGGGGGGACAGACACAGAAGGGAGAAACGGGAGGGCACCACGGGTGCGGCGGGCCGGCTGGGGTGGAGCCGGCCCCCGTCTCCATGGTGGGGGAATGGGGCGAGGACGGGACACAGAAGGGAGGGGAGAAAGAGAGAGAGAAGAGAAGACGTCGTCAGCTGTCCTGCCGCCGGAACAGCCGCCAAATGATCCTCCGCCAGTCCGACTGCCTGATCCAGCGACGCCGGGCGGTGGCACTGGACCCACTCCACGGTTCCTGCTGGTAAGCGGGCGATGAACTGTTCCAGCACCACCTGATCGACGATTCCCTCGGCATCGCGATCGTCGGCCCTCAGCCACCGCCAGCAGGCGTCCCGGAGCTGCTGGCCGAACGCGAACGGCCGGCCTACTTCCTCCAATCGCAGCGCGCGGAAGCGCTGGCACTGTTGTTCTGGTGTGCGCCCCACGCGCTGGAGGATGGCCCGGCGGAGGTCCGCATAGGCCAGCCGGCGGTCGGCGGGGAGCTGTAGTGCGGCCAGCTGCAGCGCGGCCAGCTGCGCCTCTCCCGTCAGGAGGGGGAGGAGGCGCGCCGTGCACTGCTCCATCGGCCACCCCGAGGCTTCGGCGACCTGTTCAAACAATGTGAGGAACGCCTCGGGGTCGTCCTGCGGGCCCATCTTGGTGACAGTGAGGGGAAACGGGCCCGTGGCCGGGGCGCTGGTGGACCCCGCCGACGCGAGGAGATGCCGGAACGCCTCGCGATCTTCCTGCTGGGCCAGCACCAGGGCTTCGAAGCGCCGCTCTTGTTCCTTTCGGAGCGTGACGAGCGCCTGGTGCTGGCTTTGCTGAGCCGTGGCGAGGGCGTGGACCATGTCGGCGAACGGTGAGGATTCCATGGGGCTGCTGGGTTGGTGCTCCACCTTTCTCCTGGGTTTCGGCACCACTGTAGAAAGTCCCTTAGGTGTGGGTGGAGCACAGAGGACGGCAGGACAGAGATTCTGGTGAATAGAAGGCTTTATTGCCACACTTTTCAGTCTAACAATAACTACTAGAGAGAGAGAGACACAGACACTCCGTGTTCTCGTCCGGGGAAGAGCGTTTTCTCTGCTCTCCCTCGGTCTCCTTAAATAGGGCGCGGTTACTAGGAAGACACACAAACACAGGTTAATTACCGTCAGGTGTAGTGATTCTGCCACTCACCTTCCCTGGCTCCGCCCTCCTGTCACAGACTGGCGCTTGACCACGCCCCCGCTGCCACAGATACTTTGGCTGCTTTTTACCAGGCTGTGGACTGTATCTTTTTAATTTCCCTGAGGGAACCCTCCCATAGGGATTAATAAAGTTCTATCTAATCCAATCTAGTCTAAGTAAGTGTATTAATCGCCCAGCGCTTTCATGTTGTTTACTTTTGTGTCAATAAATAACATTATCCGTGTACCACACAAACACAGGAACACCTAATTTAGAGTATAGTCTCTTAGTTCTTACAGTTAACTCATGAATCGGCTATTTTCTTGGTCTTGTCCTCGGCTTCCGGGTGCCTCGCACGAAGCGCCCCCATTTCTCTCTCTCATTGTCGGGTCTTTTGGAAAACAAGGAGTACTAATCCCATCAAGATTGGTGTTGCTACACCCTCCTACGATACATCTGTTAACCATTTTAATAATTGCATGATAACATTGAAGAAATTTGCAGAAAACCACCAGGTCGTTTTCTCATAAACAAACCAGCGCTGACGTAGGATTCAGAGGGATGCGTCACAAAAATCAACATTTGCCGGGAAATCCAAATGCCAAGTTTTTTCAGAGGCGGACCAATTCGCCTCAAATGGCTTGATTTCAACTGAATTTTTCTGGTATTATGCAAGGTAAAAAAATAATAATAATAATAATTGCACAAAATGCAACAGATATTTGACCCAAGTTTAATATAAAAATAGGAGAATTAAATTGATCTTGCTCCTGAATTTACCTGTGATATGCACTTTAATCCCTCGTAAATAATCCTCAATCACTCCTCATTTTCTCTACTCACATGTAATTGCGGATGGAGTCAGGAAGGATGACCACACAGCGCTGCCCTTCCTTCAGCTCTTTAGCCATCTTCACTGCTGCTGCCATGGCTGTGCCTGAACTGCCACCTAAAGACATCAAGTGTGAAATTACGAATAAAGCAGGACGTTGAAGTGGAATTGATTTTAGTGCCTTATGTGTAAAAATGTTAAAAGCATCAAAAGTCTCTTTTTTTCAGGGAAACAAATTTAGTGTGTACTGTACCACAAAGCAGGCCCTCATCTCTTATAAGCATACGAGCCATAGCGAAGGACTCTTCATCATTACACTTGTACCATCTGTCCACCACCTTAGAAAGAAACACACAAACACTAGTAATCCTGGGTGCAATATAAAATTAAGTGATGCACAGCAAAATAGTACTTGATGTCTCCCTAATTGCCTCATCTCATTATCTCTAGCCGCTTTATCCTGTTCTACAGGGTCGCAGGCAAGCTGGAGCCTATCCCAGCTGACTACGGGCGAAAGGCGGGGTACACCCTGGACAAGTCGCCAGGTCATCACAGGGCTGACACATAGACACAGACAACCATTCACACTCACACCTACAGTCAATTTAGAGTCACCAGTTAACCTAACCTGCATGTCTTTGGACTGTGGGGGAAACTGGAGCACCCGGAGGAAACCCACGTGGACACGGGGAGAACATGCAAACTCCGCACAGAAAGGCCCTCGCCGGCCACGGGGCTCGAACCCGGACCTTCTTGCTGTGAGGCGACAGCGCTAACCACTACGCCACCGTGCCGCCCATCTCCCTAATTGTGAATCATAAAAACTTCTAAATACGCAAACCGTAGTATTGCAGTTTGTACTATAAATAATCTACAAGTACCTCCTGAAAGACTCTTGGCTTAAAGTTAGCAGACAAGTTCCTGGAGGCGCTTACAAATTTAGATTTTTCTTCTTCATTTGTGTAAAAAGTAAATTAAAGTGCAGTGAAAAACTAGAGAACAGATTTACAGCAACACCGTGATCTACTGACAGCTGATGAATTATCCTGGTTTAACTTTCAAACTGTGTCTCATTGAGCTCAAGAACATCGAAAAAGACAAATCAATTAAGAACTAACAAAACGGGTGAACACAATAGGACAACAAACCAATGATAGGACTGAAACCAAAACAAACAGACATTTCAAGGAAGTCTGTATGAGGAAAATCACCTCCACAGGTTTGAATCCTTAGTCTGGCTAAGAGATTAAATAGCAAAAATACTAGAAGTTAATTAACATAAGAAATGAACTAAAAGGGGGCAACACGGTGGTGTAGTGGTTCGCACTGTCACCTCACAGCAAGAAGGTCCTGGGTTCGACCCCAGCGGCCAGCGAGGGCCTTTCTGTGTGGAGTCTGCATGTTCTCCCCATGTTTGCATGGGTTTCCTCCGGGTGCTCCGGTTTCCCCCACAGTCCAAAGACATGCAGGTTAGGTTAACTGGCGGGTGTGAATGGTTGTCTGTGTCTGTGTGTCAGCCCTGTGATGACCTGGCGACTTGTCCAGGGTGTACCCTGCCTCTCGCCCATAGTCAGCTGGGATAGGCTCCAGCTTGCCTGCGACCCTGTAGGACAGGATAAAGCGGCTACAGATAATGGATGAACTAAAAAGGCTAAAATACCCAGTATGCCAAGCACACATTGCAAAAAATTCTCTCTTAAGCAAGTGAAAATATCTTGAATATACAGTAGTGTGGGGGGGAAAAAAAAAAGTTTGCCCCCTTCCTGAGTTCTTATTTTTTGCATGTGTGTCACACTTAAATGTTTCAGATCAAACAAATTTAAATATTAGACAAAGATAAACACAAAATGCAGTTTTTTTTAAATGAAGGTTTTTATTATTGGGGGGGGGGGGGGGGGGGGGGAATCCAAACCTACATGACCCTGTGTGAAAAAGTGATTGCCCCCTAAACCTAATAAGTGGTTGGGCCACCGTTAGCAGCAATAACTGCAATCAAGTGTTTGCGATAACTGGCAATGAGTCCTTTACTGTGCTGTGGAGGAATTTTGGCCCACTCATCTTTGCAGAATTGTTTTAACTCAGCCACGTTGGAGAGTTTGAGCATGAACCGCCTTTTTAAGGTCATACCACAGCATCTCAATTGGATTCAAGTCAGGACTTTGACTAGGCCACTCTAAAGTCTTCATTTTGTTTTGCTTAAGCCATTCAGAAGTGGACTTGCTGGTGTGTTTTGGATCATTGTCCTGCTGCAGAACCCAAATGCGCTTCAGCTTGAGGTCACGAACAGATGGCCGGACATTCTCCTTCAGGACTTTTTGGTAGACAGCAGAATTCATGGTTCCATTTACCACAGCAAGTCTTCCAGGTCCTGAAGCAGCAAAACAGCCCCAGACCATCACACTACCACCACCATATTTTACTGTTGGTATGATGTTCCTTTTCTGAAATACTGTTACTTTTACACCAGATGTAATGGACATACACCTTCCAAAAAAGTTCAACTTTCGTCTCGTCAGTCCACAGAGTATTTTCCCAAAAGTCTTGGGGATCATCAAGATGTTTTCTGGCAAAACTGAGGCAAGCCTTTATGTTCTTTTTGCTCAGCAGTGTTTTTTGTCTTGGAACTCTGCCATGCAGGCCATTTTTGCCCAGTCTCTCTCTTATGGTGGTAGTCATGAACACTGACCTTAACTGAGGCAAGTGGGGCCTGCAGTTCTTTGGATGCTGTTGTGGGATCTTTTGTGACCTCTTGGATGAGTAGTCGCTGCACTCTTGGGGTAATTTTGGTCAGCAGGCCACTCCCGGGAAGGTTCACCACTGTTCCATGTTGTCACCATTTGTGGATAATGGCTCTCACTGGTTTGCTGGAGTCCCAAAGCTTTAGAAATGACTTTATAACCTTTTCCAGACTGATGGATCTTAATTACTTTGTTTCTCATTTGTTCCTGAATTTCTTTGGATCGCAGCATGATGTCTAGTTTTTGAGGATCTTTTCATCTACTTCACCTTGTCAGGCAGGTCCTATTTAAGTGATTTCTTGATTGAGAATAGGTGTGGCAGTAATCAGGCCTGGGTGTGGCTAGAGAAATTGAACTACGCTTTCCAAAGATGTGATAAACCACAGTTAATTTATGTTTTAATGGGGGGGCAACACTTTCACACAGGGTCATGGAGGTTTGGATTTTTTTTTCCCTTAATAAAAACTGCATTTTGTGTTTACTTGTGTTATCTTTGTCTAATATTTAAATTTGTCTGATGATCTGAAACATTTAAACGTGACAAACATGCAAAAAAAAAAAAAAAAAAAAAAAAAAAAAAATCAGGAAGGGGGTAAACACTTTCACACCAATGTAGTTGAATCGATCTAGCATTTCCTCTTAGAAGAAAAGACACCAATTCTGAGATTATTAAATTTAGTTCTAGATTGCAACCAACTTATTCTAAGATGTCTTATCAGGTAAAAATATCTGTCCATGCAGCAAGATCATTTCACTCATATTAAGTAATTTTCTCCTCAAATTCAGGGTTTTTTGCTGTGCAACTGGAATGAAACAGATGCTAGTTCAATCTGCTGTATAGACTATATCTAATGCAAGGCTCGACAACAACAAAGTGACACCCAAGCGTTATTCTAGAATTATCTAGTAAACGCACAAAAACAGGCACTTGGAAAGCAGCTTGCATTTCCTTTAATAAGATTTTGCACCACCTCATCCTCACTCTAACTGCTCCAACCTGCCGCTCTTTGTCACTCCCTTTCTTGTTAAATTGGAACATGTTCATACTTTCTACCATCTAGCGTGAGTCAGTCCCACGCTGTTTGTAAAGTCATCCTACCTTTGGGATCGTACCAAATATTGTTCCCAGAGACGTAGTTTGGACTATGAGTGCGTGTTTGCATATGGGTGTGTGCACACGCATGTTTATGGAAGCATTCACTTACAGATCTGTCAAGTACAGTAGGAATGAAGTCATATCCAATGCCCTCCACCTCATACTGAGTCTTATCCGTCTGGTTTAGCTCATCTGGTTCAGCCAGAATGGATCCCTCCGGGTCCACAGCAATAATCTGACAGAGTAATAGGATTTTATAATATTTATATTTAAATAATTTCATCACCATTCTTTAACATGTTATTCCTTTAGAGACTGAGAGGCTGTATACTATAGTATTTGCAGTGCTATGCTTTCCATCTATAGTGAACATGTAATATACAACAGTCAGCATTTATGTAATATACTGTATATAGACAGGTACAGTCTATTGTTGGTAATTTGCCAGTTATATATTGAGGGGGGGAAAAAAAAAAAAAAAAACTTCAAGGTGTGCTGTAAGTAATTCATGACAGGGTGGTGTGATGCAGCCTGATGCACGTTTTAACATTTATATCTTGTGCAGTATCCTCAAAACATACCATTTCATGTGATCACTTCTTATATAAAACTGCTATAAACAGTTATCTTCTCACCACCCTCGCATATCTCTCTCCCCCCACCACAATTTACAAAGAAACCCTTAACTGGCAACTTTTCCATATCGCTGATCATACATGCTTTTATTAAAACAACTGCACATTTTAAAAACGTTTATTAGATATTGATTACGTGGAGTATCCACCATGCAAGTCCGTGAAAATTAGTTGTTCCTATAGAAACAATGACAGTAGAATGATCACCTCGATATAAACCTGTGATCTGAATTTGTAACCTGGGAATTACAGCAGAGTCATGCCGTTATTAAAAAAAGATCAACGCCTTTTGTGCAATCATAAGTCAAAACTGCTGTGGTATAACTAATACCAGTTGTGGGGGCGTCGTGGCTCAGGTGGATAAGGCGCCATACCATAAATCCGGGCAACCCAGGTTCGATTCCGGCCCGAAGTCGTTTCCCGATCCCTCCCCCACTCATTTCCTGTCTCTACACTGTCCTATCCAATAATAAAGGTGGAAAAAAGCCCCCCCAAAAAATCTTAAACAAAAAACTAAATACCAGTTGTTTGAACAGAAATCTTAACAGCTATGTACAGCTTATGTAGAAACAACGTATAAATTTGAACCCAGAGCATCAACGATGCAGTAGCTCACACGGCCGTACCATGAGAAACCAGACTTCTTTATAATTAGCCAAGTTGCTCTCATGAGACAAACTGGAACAATTTGATCCTCAAAACAAAACCAATCAAAATCCATTGAAAACTCAGGGAGGCATAGTGATTTTCCTGAGCGTTCGTTAGCAACTTGTTACTCCCTGGTTTTTGTGATTTTTTTTTATTAATTTTGTGCAGACTGATTGTTTTGTTTGGAAGATCCGATCAGAATCAAAATCCATTGAAAAGTCAGGGAGAAGCAGCAATTTTTGTGAATTGTGGACAGATGGACGCTGGACAGCGTGTGATGGCAATAGTTCATCGCCTATGGCTGGTGAGCTAATAATAAAAATGTCTTTTAAACAAAACAACCCACACACCACATCTGACCGTATGCATTATATAATTGCAAACATTAAAAAAAAAAAGAAAAAAGGAAGCGTTCTACAACACTCCTAAAACCTTGAGTCACCAGATTCACCTTAACGTTGGGGCATTTCTCCTTCAGCTTGCGAGCTACACCAGTGATGGTGCCCCCAGTGCCAGCTCCTGCTACTAGCATGTCCACTTTTCCTACGCAAAGAGACAGAGATCTTAGAAGCGCATTTAACACAAGGTAATCAGCATTTAAGCTATTCAAGTTGCCATGGCTACAGGTCAGCATAAATGCAAACATGGCTTGGTATAGGAAAGTGACACAGACCATCACACTGCTCTAGGATTTCCTCAGCTGTGGTGTCATAGTGAGCCAGGGGGTTGCTGGGATTGCGGTACTGGTCCAGAATGTGAGAATTGGGGATTTCGTTCTTCAGACGCCAAGCCACACCCACATGGGACTCTGGGGAATCAAAACGGGCGCTGGTAGGTGTGCGGACTATCTCTGCACCCAGAGCTCTCAACACGTCCACCTAAACACAAAACGTTCATTTTTCTTATGTGTGTCTTCAACACTTCATATCAAACTATTAGACATCTGTAGACAGCTGTACCTTTTCCATACTCATTTTTTCAGGCATGACGATGATGCAGCGGTAGCCCTTTACAGCAGCAGCCAGAGCAAGGCCAATACCTGACACAGACACAGGGTGCACGAGTCAAATTACCAAAATAATGAAACGGTCCTGCATTTTATAATTTCAGCAGTTACCAGATCTACACGTGCATGCAGTGATTACCAGTGTTTCCAGAAGTAGGCTCTATGATCGTATCTCCAGGTTTGAGGATGCCTGCGCTCTCTGCATCCTCAACCATGCGCAGACTGATCCGGTCCTTAACACTGCCGCCGGCATTGAAAAACTCACACTTTGCCACTACATGCACACACAAACACGCATCTAAAAAAATCTGAACTGATTAAACGTTAAAATGGGTCATTTTACAGCAGGTCATCTTGACTTCCTACTCACACAGCTCACACTTGAGTCCAAAGGTCTTGTTGATCTTGTTGATGTGCACCATTGGTGTGTCCCCAATTTTTGTGAGGATGTTGGGTAAGATGCTCGGAGAAGCTTTCCTTTAAATGGTTAAAAAAATAAAGTTGATAAAATAAATAAATAACTGTATTGCGTAAAGGCATATTATGGCAAAACAAAAATAAGGACCTTACTGGTACACTATGACGTCAAACAAAAACAATCATACATTTTAGTCTGAGAGTCTTCAAGCCAAACAACTGGCTAGTTGAAACATGCAGAAACTTAAGTTAATTCATAGCTAAATAACAATGAAAACCAAGCCGGAGATTTTTCCATCTGGTTCAATAAGTTCGACCAAGTCAACATAAATGGAAACAGTAATGGGAAAGCAATAACAGAATATTAAAAAAAAAAAAAAAAAAAAAAGGTATGATTTGTAATTTATAAAAACTGGTTTATTGTGTCTAAAACCACCTAATGCAAGCTGCTTGAGGAAAAACTGATTTGCAAAATAGGCAGGCAACAGGATGCAGTGTTCCCGCTGTTCAGCTTTCCATTTTTTTCCAGCTAAAGAAAAATACTTGTATTTTGAACAGAAAAGCGTGAGTCGAGTTGGGAGACAAGACAAGTCTGTCATTGTCACTTTTCCAAAGGTACAACGAAATTGAAGGTGCTGTTGACTCATGAGTTATAGAAAGAAAAAAAAAGAAAAAAGGAAAAAACTAGATAGAACTCGACGCCAACGGCGTCGATGGGGATGCCTCCGCTCGGTAGACTACACGCCTTAGTAAGTTGTGATTTGGGGATGGACATTTGACCTCACAGTAATCTTGACCTGGTGAAATTACTTGTATTAGCCTTGGAGACACTGTGTTCACAAGGTTTTCGGACAGACACTTGACCTCACAGTGACCTTGACCTTTTGATCTCAAAATCTAATCAGTTCATGTTTGTCCCAAAGCGCATAAATGGTGAAAGTTTGGTAAAATTCCTTTCATTAGCCTTTGAGATATCGCGTTCACAAGGTTGCGGGACGGATAGACGCACGGACAACCCGAAAACATAATGCCTCCTGCACCTTACGGTGGCGGAGGCATAAAAAGGGAAGTTAAAGGGAAGCCTTACAGACTCTCCACCTAGGTAGCGTCTAAGAAATTACAAACTACAGATTTAAAATGGGGCAGCACGGTGGTGTAGTGGTTAGCGCTGTCGCCTCACAGCAAGAAGGTCCGGGTTTGAGCCCTGTGGCCGGCGAGGGCCTTTCTGTGTGGAGTTTGCATGTTCTCCCCGTGTCCACGTGGGTTTCCTCCGGGTGCTCCGGTTTCCCCCACAGTCCAAAGACATGCAGGTTAGGTTAACTGGTGACTCTAAATTGACCGTAGGTGTGAATGTGAGTGTGAATGGTTGTCTGTGTCTATGTGTCAGCCCTGTGATGACCTGGCGACTTGTCCAGGGTGTACCCCGCCTTTCGCCCGTAGTCAGCTGGGATAGGCTCCAGCTTGCCTGCGACCCTGTAGAAGGATAAAGCAGATAGAGATAATGAGATGAGATTTACAAATGTAGTTGACCTGCAGCCTTTTGATACATGTTGTGCAAGAGTTCTGAGAAATGAAAAAAAATAAGCTAGTTGATTAATAACCACTATATTAAATCAATTACAAGAAGAGGAGCCAACTATTCAGACACTTGGTTTAGTTATTTTAAATATATTTCCAGTGCACGTATCCAATTTAAAATTACACACACTATTGTTGGACTTTGTGAACCCCCCCCAAAAAAAAAAAAAAAAAAAAAAAACCTCATACTAGTACTTTGGTGCAAAGCCACTACTGGTGAGTCCACATCAACCCCCCTGTTTTTTTTTAAACACATCTTTAACAAAACAAAAAAGGGTTAATTTTCCTTTTATGAATCATTGCATCAAATTCATTTATACAGTTCAAACCTCTTCAGTTGGCTTCTTACAAACTTCCTTACAACTCTACAGCTGTTAGCTACTGAACTGAGGTAGGAATCTGAAACGTTGCTCACCTGTGTGAATGAACGTGTGGGGAATCAGTACGTGGTGCTCCTAGCCTCCACGTGCACTTGCTGGGAAGGTCAGGACGGATCCATTTCTCAATGTCATTCTCAGGGCTTTCGCTCCCATTTGTCTGGAACAGTACATCACTAATAGTGGAGTTGCTGTTGGTCTTTTTTCCAGCAAAGGGGCAGGCAGGACTGGAGATCTCATTCTCTTGAGTGGAAGGCACTGAGGGCATGATTCACTGCAGAAGACAAGAAGGTGAAGTCAGGTCCTCTGAATCTATAGACCAAAAGATGCTACAGAAAACTGAACTTTGTTTAAAAAAAAACAAAAAAAAACAAACAACAACAACATGGGCCAGCCTGTGATTACTAATTACATTAGTCACTCTGGCCTCAGAAATATTGCACTCTAAGCTTGGAAACAATGGAGACACCAACTCATCTCATTATCTCTAGCCGCTTTATCCTGTTCTACCTGCATGTCTTTGGACTGTGGGGGAAACCGGAGCACCCGGAGGAAACCCACGTGGACACGGGGAGAACATGCAAACTCCGCACAGAAAGGCCCTTGCCGGCCACGGGGCTCGAACCCGGACCTTCTTGCTGTGAGGCGACAGCGCTAACCACTACACCACCGTGCCGCCAGACACCAACTCATGTCCTTCCAATACTTCAGCATAATTTTACATCGCGTCCTTTCCCCAGTTTTAAGTCACAGTATATTGACTTGTGCAACCAGGTTTAGAGTGGAAAAACTGGTCACTCTTAGAGGACGCCTCTGATAAAAATAAATAAAAATTAGCAATAACATTTTAACATTTTGCTTACATGATTTATTTTTTCGGGCAGCACGGTGGTGTAGTGGTTAGCGCTGTCGCCTCACAGCAAGAAGGTCCGGGTTCGAGCCCCGTAGCCGGCGAGGGCCTTTCTGTGCGGAGTTTGTATGTTCTCCCCGTTTCCTCTGGGTGCTCCGGTTTCCCCCACAGTCCAAAAGACATGCAGGTTAGGTTAACCGGTGACTCTAAATTGACCGTAGGTGTGAGTGTGAATGGTTGTCTGCGTCTATGTGTCAGCCCTGTGATGACCTGGCGACTTGTCCAGGGTGTACCCCGCCTTTCGCCCATAGTCAGCTGGGATAGGCTCCAGCTTGCCTGCAACCCTGTAGAACAGGATAAAGCAGCTAGAGATAATGAGATGAGATTTATTTTTTTCCTCTTTTCCATTAATTATTAACTTTTTTTAAATGAGTGTGTTTTAACTTTTTACCAGACTGGATAATCAATTAAATCCAACAAGGAGAGAATTTTAGTATTATGAATTTTTACTTAACCATACACCTTGGCACAAATCTACTCGACAGGCAGAGAATTAAATCAGTGACTGGTGAAACTTCTTAATCCTTGCTTTGGCTGGGATAAAAGGTACTGAATGGAAACTGGGTGAATGGAAATGATCTGTACTTAATGCACAGTTACAGCTGTGCAAACTTAACTCCCTGAACCCAGCTCTGAGAAAACACCTCTCACTTGACTGCCCTGACATGAACTGACCAGAAGGCAAGCTCAACACATCAGTGTCTCTGGCTACCGAATCAATCCATTACTTTCCGCATTAAACCGAGGGGAACGGATGTTATATTTAAATCATCCATGATAATGCTGTATGTGCTTAATTTTGTTGTATCTTCATTGGCTTGTGACCGCACTGGAAGTGAGCCAGAAGTAATGTGTTGCGAGCAGCACACAGATATTGTTTAGACAACCTTGAGAAAACATCTCACTTTGTCCAGCATGCCTCCATCTTCTTAGAAATAACACACACCAGGGCCCATTTTCAGAGTCAGTGGGGCAGTATGAATGTAGCTCTAATCCTTAAGTACGAGTGTTTATGTTTGGATTATTTAAAAAAAAAAAAAAGTTTTAAACTGAAGTGCAGCTGCTATGTATAATTTCAGTGTTTTTTTTTTTTTTTGGTAACTTGGAGTTCAGGGTTTGCTGTAGCATTGGATTTCACGTTAATATGGTACTGAATATCACCTTGAAAATGATGAGCGAGAAAGGACGCTCTTGCCATTTTCTTTTTAGGAGTTAACAGCAAACCTGTCCATTATTTCTGCTAAAATGGTTAATGTCCCCCTCCTCCTATTGTTAATGTGCTAGTAAAGTAGCCCTGTGACAGATAATTACTAATTTCTGACAGGAATAATGAAAATACAGCACAAACAATGATCCAGGATCACTTAGCACATCATATTTATTTCAACATGGATACTTTCATATGTTTCAGAATGCCCGTTTCCTTTAAGGTTAAAAGCACAGCTAATGCTTTTTTTTTTTGTCTGCCATCATTGAGTGACTATCTTGAAAAACCAAGTATTGTCGCACTTCATGGTATCTCTAACTCAATATACACCAAAAGACATCGCAAACATAATGAAATTTCAAGGCAAAGTGTCAGAATATTCATCCAGTTACTGACATGCCGTGTACATTTGTGGGTAGCGTCATGGCAAAAACACCTTGCATAACCTAGTCTTTCAAAACAGAAGCTTTAAAAGGTTTACACTGTGGATTGACAGATACGTCACTGCTGGCCTTGATCGAGACCCAAAGCAAATACGCAGGCTGAAGGACAGTGCAAGCAGCGATACCAAGTGCATGCTAATAAAACTATTAACAACATTTTGAAACTGGGTGACATGTAGTTAACCTGAATGCAATAGAACCGAAAGATTTGCTATAACGTCCTTCGTATCTGTACTTTCAGGATCACCATGAGTGATCTGCTCAATTACCTGAGAAAATAAAATGACATTTTATACTCTAGAATTTAACCAGCTAACAGAATCTTAAGTCTTTTTTAGGACATCCCATAACAGCTAAATTTCTGAGACTCTTCCAAAGAATTGGCGCATTAGTGCCGAGTGTGTGGATGCTGGACGTTAATTTTTCCAGTCAGGAAGTTGGTGATCCACTGGCAAGTGGAGGAGACTGGAACTCTGATCTGAGCGAGTTTACAGGGGAGGAAGTCAGAGATGATAGTGTTGAACACAGGACCCTAGCATCGGCTCTTCGGGTGGTCACGGTGTTGCAGCGTGAATTGCACCTTCATGTTGACTGCATTGTCCATTGACCTGTTTGCTCGGTCAATGAAATGGAGAGAGCCTGTGATGTCCTTCAGTTGGACCAACACCAGTCTCTCAGAGGACTTTATCACTACAGATGTCAAAGTGACAGGTCTGTAGTGTTTAATCCTGTAAGGGAAGTTTTTTTTTTTTTCCTTTTTGGTGTTGGTATACAAAGACATGGGAAGGCGTTTTATATTGGGGTTGTAATTTTAACCAGCATATATGGGGCATACACCATGACACTGCACCCAAATCATTTTTGTTTTTACAGAGAATGAGTGTTGATCACAGTAATATAGACACACCACAGCACTGAAATGATCGACTCGGAAGGTGTTGATTAATGATTAACAGCACCCTCAACACCCTTGTTGGCATGATAGTGGCTCTGTTAAATGAGAGAGAACCAGATGAGCATACCTGAATTTTTAATATATAGCTACAGTGTAACTCATTTAGGTCATCGTTCAGTTGTTCATAGGGTTGCCACCATTCAGAAATGAAAATAAGGGATGCCCACCATGGCTCCTTGGGGCCATGACCACCACGGGCACGACTTCCATGGGGTGGGGTGCCCGCAGCAGTGGTATGTTTTATTTTGTAGGTGTTTTTAGTAAAGGGGTGATCAAGAAAGCTAATATAACACACTAATAAAATAAAATTTTTAATCTAGGAAATGTATGTATTTGTTACTATTATAATATACCGTATGCCACTGAAAACACTCGCCAACAGACTTTACAGTTTGCTCTGTAGTCGTCTCCACTCATGCTGACCAGCCGAGGATGTGCCTCTTCCCACTCACGTCTGTATTTTTGTAAGCGTTTACGCTTTCGAGGACGTGATGGAGTCCCGGGTGCAGCAGACATTTTTAAAAGGCCCGGGTTTTTTGAGCAGCGCCGGTGTGTGTTGTCTGTCTCTAGGCAACCGTGACAGCGCCACACGCAGTGACGCAGGCAGCCAGGCACAGACGCACAGAGTGTGACACAGAGGGAAGGGGTTTGTGTCCTGGGTAGATCCCGCAACGGAGTATTTCCTGTTTTATTTTATTCATTATTGTTAGATTTAGTGTTGATATGTGTGAGACAGACATGTGTATTGGACATTTATGAAAATACGGAACAAATCGCGTCCCGTATCGGTTCAATACGGGACACAAGATTTAATTGCCAAATACAGGACGATTCCGTATTTTACAGGACGGGTGGCAACCCTAGTTGTTCATGTCCAACGGAGTGTTAAGTCTCTTTTGGTGCAGTGTTGCCAACTTAGAGACTTCATTTCTGTGTTTGGTGACTTTAGACCCCTTTAGCAACGTTAATTAAAAAAAAAAAAAAAAGAGCCTTGCAACAAGTCTATCGACATTTTCAGCACACATTGGTGACCATCTTGAATTCGATACCACTCTCCAGCCCACATCACAGCCACTGTTATACAAGTTTAGAAAGCAGGTTCAGCCGACTCACCATCAGCGTGTAACACCTGACTGTGTTGTGCTTCCAACCAATCACTGATAACCACGGTCACCCCACGACCAATCACTGATCAATGTTTTCCCCACCCTCATCTCTCCCTCTCGCTTTTTTTTAAATTTATTATTATTAATAATAATAATAATAATAATAATAATAATAATAATAATGATAAAGCGGCTAGAGATGAGATAATATTATTATTATTACTACATTTTAAATGTACTAAAAGCACCACAGTGGTGCAGTACTGTACTTGGCACAGTCACCTCACAGCAAGCAGGTTCTGAGTTTAAATCTCACAGCTGATTGGGGCCTTTCTGTGTGGAGTTTACACGTTCTCCTCGTACCTGCAGGGGTTTCCTCCAGGTGCTCCAGTTTCCTCCCACAGTCCAAAGACAAGTGAATTAGATCAACTGACTACTCTAAATTGCCCACAGTTTTACCTCCGTGTTAAACTTGATAGGCTGGCAACCTGCCCAGGGTGAACTACACCACTCACCTGAAATCAGCTGGGATTGGCTCCAGCTTCCCCTGCCAACCTGACAAATAAGTAGTATAGATAACAGATGGATGGCTGGAACTATGAAAAAAAAGTGAGTAAATATTTTCTTTCATGGCTGGTTACCATCACTGCTTCTTTTTATCAACATTTTTGAGAGAACGTTTGGTATCCTGTAAAAGTTTTGTTCATGGTGCCATGACCAAACATGACTCCTCATCTCATCTCATTATCTCTAGCCGCTTTATCCTTCTACAGGGTCGCAGGCAAGCTGGAGCCTATCCCAGCTGACTACGGGCGAAAGGCGGGGTACACCCTGGACAAGTCGCCAGGTCATCACAGGGCTGACACATAGACACAGACAACCATTCACACTCACATTCACACCTACGCTCAATTTAGAGTCACCAGTTAACCTAACCTGCATGTCTTTGGACTGTGGGGGAAACCGGAGCACCCGGAGGAAACCCACGCGGACACGGGGAGAACATGCAAACTCCACACAGAAAGGCCCTCGCCGGCCCCGGGGCTCGAACCCAGGACCTTCTTGCTGTGAGGTGACAGCGCTAACCACTACACCACCGTGCCGCCCAAACATGACTCCTTTCTATATTAAATAAAATTATTTAAGAAATAAATAATATATTTTATATTTTGCGAAAGTTCCATTATATTCAAAAGAGAACATTCCTTCTTCATGTAACCTTATTTGCAATATGCCATTGATAATGATGGATATTTAAAATGCAAATTAATCTGTGACCTCACCTAGTGGCATCTTGAGCTTGCTTTAGCTACTTTCCCCTGAAAAGAGTGAGCAACACCGCTTACATCTTGAAGGACTTTCCAAATGGCCTCATAGCCATTGGATGATAAATGGCTTTGTAACTTTGGATTTGTTCTTTTTAGCTACTAAGGCTACATCCACACGACAACGAGATGTTATTTAAAAAAAAAAAAAAAAAAAAATTATATATATCGCGTCCACATGGGCAACAATCAGTAAAATATCAGGTACATATGGCAACGCAACGCTTGCTGAAAACGATGCAATACACATGCCACACCTCTAGGGGCGCTGTAAGACGGTCCCTTCGGAGACACCAGAACAATAGAAGTAGTAAGGACGCATGCGCATAAACTATTATGTGCGAGACTTCATATTAGCCACAAAGTCAGAAAAATCTGCGCGTAAAATTACATTATAATGAACAAATACAATGAAAAAGTATTTTTCCAGTCTCACCTGTGAAAGGTAATCCCATGTGATCTCGTTTGGACGGTAAACCTGTTGGTACAGTTAAACGCAGCACATGAATGAGGCATCTTTATTCTCCGCTTTGACCTATCCAATATGGCGGCAAGGATGACGTATGATTCTACGCGGAAGGCGGCGTCTTTAATGGTCCGGAATAAATTGAATGCTACACGTTGATGGATTAATTTGTTCTTCTACGCCCTTTTTGAGGAATGTATTGTAGGACTTAAACCAATATCTGAAGAGGTGAGATCGCTCCTTTTTTCCCTATTTTTGCTGGCGGGATTGACTCTGCCCTAAGGGCTATTTTCTCTCTCTCTCTCTCACTTTGCACCATTACACAATAAATATTCACAGTGAAAATATTTTGTAAGCGCGTTTCATGAACCAAGTTATAGGATTTGTTGACAACTCGCATCGATTTCGTTACACTTCTACCTGGTGAAGCACTGACAGTCATGTGGTTGTGATGTCATCGTAAACAAATCCATTCTACTCATCCAGACGACTTCGCAACGGCAACATTGCCAAATCTTTCCACTCTGGAACCCGTTCTCAAAAGATTGCGTTTTGGGTGCCCCAAAACGCCGGTGCCGTGTGGATGCCAGGCCTAAACGATAAACAATTGTATCGGATTCACCTGAATCTGTTGCCGTGTGGACAGGGCCCAAGCTGTTCCTCGACAGGATCTACATTTCTGCCTCATTCAGCTTTGCAGTGAGCCATCACTTGTTGAATTTCTTGCATGACCTACTGGACACACATATCCTCAAAAATTAATTGATGAGGACGGAGAGGAAGCAGAAGCGGGGCCGCAGGTCCGGTGCTATGCTAAGGCTAAGAAAACAACCACACAAGCCACCTCTACCGAGCCTGTATCTCTCCAATGCTAGATCCCTGGTACATAAAACGGATGATCTGGAATTACAACTCGCTGGAAATTGCTATGTTCGGGACTGCTGTGTTTACTTATCACAGAAACCTGGCTTCATCTGGAAATACCCGACGCTAGCTTGCAGCTAGCAGGCCGCACTCTGCTCCGCTGGGATAGAAATGAGAACTCCGGTAAGAGTAGAGGAGGGGGGCTCTGTATTTACGTGCATGACAATTGGTGTAACAACGGAACAATTATAGATAAACACTGCTCCCCAGACCTCGAGTACATGTCTGTAAGATGCTGGCCTTTTTTTCTACCGAGAGAGCTAACTGTGGTGATTGTCACAGCTGTGTACATTCCATCTGATGCCAGTGTAAACACAGCGCTCTCTCTCCTGCTGAACACCGTTAACAAACAGCAACGGGCCCACCCTGACGGTGTTCACATAATAGCAGGAGACTTTAATAAGGCCAACTTGAAGACTGTACTGCTGAAGTTTTACCAACATGTTAAGTGTTCTACTAGAGGGGAGAACACTCTGGATCATGTTTACTCCAACATCAAGCATGTGTACAAAGCCATACCCCTCCCCCACATCGGCCAGTCAGACCATCTTTCCCTCCTGCTCTCCCCAGCCTACACCCCCCCTCAGACGCAGAGCCAGGCCCACCACAAGGACTATCACAACCTGGCCTGACAATGCACTCTCCAAACTACAGGACTGCTTTAAACAGACAGATTGGGACTTATTTGAACACCAGGAGCTGGAGACATTCACAGGAACGGTGCTGGACTATATCAAGTTCTGCATCGGGAATGTGACGGTGGATAAAAACATCTGGGTCTTCCCAAACCAGAAACCCTGGATGACCAGCCAGGTCCGCTCACTCCTCAGGGCTCGCGATGCTGCCTTCAGGTCAGGTGATAGAGCTCTGTACAGAGCTGCTCGAGCTGATCTGAAAAGAGGAATAATTAAAGCCAAGGCGGACCACAGGCTGCGCATAGAATCCGACCTGTCCAGCAACAACACACGGGAGGTGTGGCAGGGCATTCAAGACATAAACTTCAGAGACTGTGATGCGCCAACAGGAGAGCGCCGCTAGCAGAGGAGCTAAATCGCTTCTTTGCTCACTTTGAAACATCTCGGCAGCACTCATCTGCTCCTGCCCTGCCCCCACCACCACACAGTTCCCACACCACTCCTTTCACTGTACAGGAGCACGATGTCAGACGGGTGCTCCTGGCAGCGAACCCCAAGAAAGCTGCCGGCCCAGATGGTGTACCTGGTAAGGTGCTCAGAGCGTGCGCCCACCAGCTCACCCCTACCTTCACCAGGATCTTTAACCTCTCCCTGGCTCAGGCAGTCATCCCACCCTGCCTAAAATCTGCAACAATAATCCCAGTACCGAAGAAGTCTCCTGTCACCAGCCTGAATGATTACCGTCCTGTGGCCCTCACCCCGGTAATTATGAAGTGCTTTGAGAGACTAGTTCTTCAGCACATCAAGGACCACCTCCCCCCAGACTTCGACCCCTACCAGTTCGCATATCGCACAAACAGATCCACAGAGGACGCCATCACCGTAGCTCTCCACTCTGCGCTAAATCACCTGGAGCAGCAGCAGAGCTATGTCCGCATACTCTTTGTGGATTACAGTTCAGCTTTTAATACAATAATCCCGGACATCCTTATTAGAAAACTGGACACTCTCGGCCTCCCCCCTCTCACATGTGCCTGGTTAAAGGACTTTCTTACTAACCGGCCCCAGACTGTGAGACTTGGCCCCCACTTCTCCTCCACCCGCACATTGAACACCGGCTCTCCACAGGGTTGTGTGCTGAGCCCCCTCCTGTACTGCCTCTACACCCACGACTGTAGTTCGACCCACAACAACAACCTCGTCGTCAAGTTTGATGACGACACCACAGTGGTCGGACTCATCTCAAAAGGGAGACGAGGCAGCCTACAGAGAGGAAGTCCTGAAGTTGGCAGCCTGGTGTTCAGAAAATAACCTCGCTCTGAACACCAAGAAAACCAAAGAGCTCATTGTTGACTTCAGGAAGCACAGTACCGACCTAGCCCCCCTCTACATCAACAATGTGTATGTGGAGGGGGTCCACACCTTCCGGTTTCTCGGCGTCCTCATCTCCACCGACATTTCCTGGTCAGTAAACATCACAGCAGTTATTAAGAAGGCTCAGCAGCAGCTACACTTCCTGAGAGTCCTCAGGAAGTACAACCTAAACTCCAACCTGCTGCTGACCTTCTACCACTCATCCATCGAGAGCCTGCTGACGTACTGTATTACAGTATGGTATGGCAGCTGCACTGCTGTAGACAGGGAGAGACTCCAGAGGGTAGTTAAGGCAGCACAGAAGATAATTGGCTGCCCTCTCCTCTCCCTGATGGACATTTACACCTCCCGCTGCCTTAGCAGAGCTAAAAACATTATCAAGGACAGCTCCCACCCTGGCTTTGATCCTAGGGCGTAATTTTGGTTAGGGACGCTAGGGACGTGTCCCTACCAATATTCAGCTGCTACTGTGTAATCACGATCAATAAAACCGATGTCCTAACCTGAGCAATGATTATATGGCACACAAAGGGTTAAAATGTATGACACTGCTAATAATCCCCCCTCTAACGTAGATATACATTCTCTGATTAGCTACCTGTTTCTCGCTAACTTACATGGTTGGCTATCCCAGCTGTCACTCCATCTGCTGTAAAAGCAGCACACTTCCCACAGCAACCGTGACTACCCGCCCATCAACCCCCCGTATCTCACACATACACACCTGACCTACCCCATGCACCCCCCACTCTTCATCAGCCTACAAATTAAGCTGGACTTCGATGTCCATGCATGCTTGCCCTACGACTCGCATGCTGACTTGAGTATCATGGATGACGGCCCCCTCCCAACAAACGAGACATTCGTTCATTCTTCTTCAAAGTCAAGAATGTAAGTGCAGGGTTTCCGTCGAGCTTTAAAAACTCAACAAAATCCTTTTGATGTATGGAAACCCTTCATAAAAGTATTGCTGCAGCTCCTTTGGCAAGTTTAGCAACGTGACAGGACGCATCAGAGCTAGGCTACTGCATAGCTGCAGAGAAAAGGAATGCTGGAGCAATGTAACTTGGTTTTAGATAATATCCTCAATGAATGAATGTTAAATTTATAGACCTAATGGTTTTACATAATGTAAGTAGTCAGATGTAGGCTACTGCATGGCCATGCAGATGTGCGACTTGCATTTCAGAATCAACAGCGTGACAGCTGCTGAGTCTGCTGCGTTCACCGTTTTACAGAGAACTCTTTCTACTACTACTAGGCTAGGCTAGATACAACAAATCCATGGTCCTTTACTGCCACCTACAGACAAATATTGGTAACTGCAGCATGAACATAGAAGTCACAAGCACATCTGCAGTGAAAATCATAACACGTTACGAACACAGAAACAGGCAACAAAGAGACATCTCATCTCATTCATCTCTAGCCGCTTTATCCTTCTACAGGGTCGCAGGCAAGCTGGAGCCTATCCCAGCTGACTACGGGCGAAAGGCGGGGTACACCCTGGACAAGTCGCCAGGTCATCACAGGGCTGACACAGACAACCATTCACACTCACGTTCACACCTACGGTCAATTTAGAGTCACCAGTTAACCTAACCTGCATGTCTTTGGACTGTGGGGGAAACCGGAGCACCCAGAGGAAACCCACGCGGACACGGGGAGAACATGCAAACTCCACACAGAAGGGCCCTCGCCGGCCCCGGGGCTCGAACCCAGGACCTTCTTGCTGTGAGGCGACAGCGCTAACCACTACACCACCGTGCCGCCCCCCCCACCAATGTCAAATTCAAAATTACTCCCTTGCTTTGATCTGTTCAACCTGTTGCCCTCAGGGAGGCGCTACAGGTGCATCAGGACAAAGACAAACCGATTCAAAAACAGCTTCTTTCCAAAAGCCATAACAGCCCTGAACTTGGATATGCTCTGACTTTATAGTCTATTTATTTTTACTATGTGACTCTCCTCATGCAATAATTTATAATGTGCAGTACTTTATAAGGTGACTCTCTCTGTGCAATACCTCACTCCATAATGTGAAACGCAACACATTCACCTCAGGACTGTGCACCTTACACACAACACCTCAGGACTGTGCACCTACCTTACAATACTTCATAAATGTGAAATATTTTATTTTATAATGTAAATACTTATACTGCTTGTTTCATGTTTACCTGCTATACCTCAAGTGCCCTTGACTGTTTGGTTATTTGAACCAATTTGTGTGTGCGCGTGTGTGTGTATGAGTGTTTAGTCTACGTCTAGTTCATATCTAGTGTGTTTATACTGTTTATATTGTCTGAATGTTTAGTCTATGTCTTGTTCTTATCTAGTGTTTATACTGTTTATTTATATTGTTTGAGTGTTTAGTCTATGTCTAGTTCCTATCTAGAGTGTTTATACTGTTTATATTGTTTTTTTTTCCCAAGTATTCTATTTTTATTTATTGCATTGCCTGTTTGCACCGTGGGTCAGAGAGGACTGATATTTCATCTGTGCTGTATGTCGAGCATGTATAGCATATTTGACAATAAAGTTGACTTGACTAAATCTAGTGCAATAATTTATAATGTGACTCTCTTTGTGCAATAATTTATATATGTGCAATGATTAATACCTCACTCCATAATGTGTAACACAACACATACACCTCAGGACTGTGCACCTTACCCCCCTGACACACTCCTTCCTCTCTCTCACTCTACACGCAGTTTTGCACTGTTATTGGAGATGCTTTAATCTCATTGTGCATGTGTATAGTGACAATAAAGGCATTCTATTCTATACGGTGTCTAGGAGCTGAAGTCACTCCAGTCAGTGTGGTCAAATCAGTCCTGTAGCTCCAGCTTTGCCGTACTACTCAATTTCTATATCTACCAGCTTAGCAGATTGTAGTTCCTGGTTGTAAGTGAGAAGCATGTAGGAAGTTGCTTGGGGGATAAACAGAGCGGTATGCATCTCTTAGTACAGTAGTGGTGGAGATTGTTTCTTCCCCTACTGGGACACTTGATATGTTGTCTGTATTTAGGAAGCTTGTGACTTAATAAAGTAGGCAGCACGGTGATGTAGTGGTTAGCACTGTTGCCTCATAGCAAGAAAGTCCTGGGTTCGAGCCTAGCCCTTTCTGTGTGGAGTTTGCATGTTTTCCCCGTGTCCGTGTAGGTTTCCTCCGGGTGCTCCGGTTTCCCCCACAGTCCAAAGACATGCAGGTTAGGCTAATTGGTGGCTCTAAATTGACCGTAGGTGTGAATGTGAATGGTTGTTTGTGTCTACGTGTCAGCCCTGCAATAACCTGGTGACTTGTCCAGGGTGTACCCTACCTCTCACCCATAGTCAGCTGGGATAGGCTCCAGCTTGCCTGCAACCCTGTAGAACAGGATAAGCGGCTAGAGATAATGGATGGATGGATAATAAAAGTAGGGGATTCTGCTCATCTCATCTCATTATCTGTAGCCGCTTTATCCTGTTCTACAGGGTCGCAGGCAAGCTGGAGCCTATCCCAGCTGACTACGGGCGAAAGGCAGGGTACACCCTGGACAAGTCGCCAGGTCATCACAGGGCTGACACATAGACACAGACAACCATTCACACTCACATTCACACCTACGGTCAATTTAGAGTCACCAGTTAACCTAACCTGCATGTCTTTGGACTGTGGGGGAAACCGGAGCACCCAGAGGAAACCCACGCGGACACGGGGACAACATGCAAACTCCACACAGAAAGGCCCTTGCTGGCCACGGGGCTCAAACCCAGACCTTCTTGCTGTGAGGCAACAGCGCTAACCACTACACCACCGTGCCGCCAGATTCTGCTCTATGTAGTTAATTTGGTTGCTCAGGTGTTGAAGAGTGTCCCTCATACAGACTTGAGGCAGGATGTAAAGATGTACCACGCCGGGTTTCAGTGAAACAAGACTTTATATCTTGCTGAACACCTCTCACAACAAAATGGACGAACTGCTGCGCTATACTTAGGACGAGCCAAACACGGGAGCTCTGTTTGCGTGCACTCGGGCCCCCCAAACCCCATTCCCCCAAACCCCCTCCCCCAGGGGTCATATAACCAAAGCACATTCCTACAGCCTATAAATGGAGGGCTTTAGGACCCGGGAATAAAAGGAAAATCACCATGTTGCTTCCAAGGAAACAACGAAATCGTTAAAATATGTAAATCCTTTGACACTGTCGCTGTTTAATTAAGGCAAACTAACAAAATAAGTTCATAAAAGGATTTTTTTTTCCGGGAATATAGATGAGACCAGCTCAGTGATCGCAGATACGTGCAATAAATGAACATTTATTATTATTATTATTATTATTATTATTATTATTATTATTATTATCATCATCATCATCATCATCATTATGACCCGAGAGCAAAAATCTAATTAACCTCTCATGCTAAAAGGCTTCAATACTCTAATTTTCCCCTTACAGCATAACCAACAAACTATATTTATATATAAATTGTCTGTGATGTACATCCTGGTATTAGAAATATTTTATACAACCCATGACAAAAAACAAACCGGATAGCAACAAAAACACGAGGGAATAAATCGTTATTAATATTACATGCAGCCAATATATTATATTAAGCTTAAAATGTTTTTCTTTTCTTATTCAATGATATTGAATATCTCATTTCCAGTAATGTTTTGCATATTTAATTTTTCTCAATCCATCAGTGAAGAAGAAGCTGCTTTACCTTTACAGACGGAGCTCAGAATCAGATTATGAATTAAAATAAACTGTAAATTAAACCAGTCGCTCAGGTTTCAGCACAAATGAACAAAGTAAACCAGGCTTCACTTTTAAAGGGAAGGGGGCCGGGCAGTGACGTCACGCGCTCAAACCGGAAGCAAAGTTCCAGAAAAAATACTTTGGCCATTTTATAAACAATACCCAGAAAAAAATATTTGTAGTAAATTAAAATCTTTGTCGCCGCCTATTCAAACCGCGTCAGTTTTAAATTTATGAATTTTTCCTGACTGTTTTCCAGCAAAACATTCTAGCTGTGCTGTGATTCGCTGAAATGAAGGCGTGTAACATTACGACCAGGCCACGCCCACATAGTCATGGAGCTAAAAACAGATGAGAACCCCACTAATAGAACCGAGCATGGCAAGCCGTTTGAACGTTTAATAGCTGGATTGTATATGTACTGCAGATATCTGTGATTCAAAATGAACATTACAGACATCCATTTCTTCCTAGGACAACTTTTGCCATTCATGTGTTCCAGAGATCCACAACAACATTTTTCCATCCATCCACCATTATCTGTAGCCGCTTTATCCTGTTCTACAGGGTCGCAGGCAAGCTGGAGCCTATCCCAGCTGACTACGGGCGAAAGGCGGGGTACACCCTGGACAAGTCGCCAGGTCATCACAGGGCTGACACATAGACACAGACAACCATTCACACTCACATTCACACCTACGGTCAATTTAGAGTCACCAGTTAACCTAACCTGCATGTCTTTGGACTGTGGGGGAAACCGGAGCACCCGGAGGAAACCCATGCGGACACGGGGAGAACACGCAAACTCCGCACAGAAAGGCCTTCGCCAGCCACGGGGCTCGAACCCGGACCTTCTTGCTGTGAGGCGACAGTGTTAACCACTACACCACCGTGCCGCCCCCATCCATTATCTCTAGCCGCTTTATCCTGTCCTACAGGGTCGCAGGCAAGCTGGAGCCTATCCCAGCTGACTATGGGCAAAAGGCGGGGTACACCCTGGACAAGTCGCCAGGTCATCACAGGGCTGACACATGACAACCATTCACACTCACGGCCAATTTAGAGTCACCACTTAACCTAACCTGCATGTCTTTGGACTGTGGGGGAAACCGGAGCACCCGGAGGAAACCCACGCAGACACGGGGAGAACATGCAAACTCAACATCCACATAGAAAGGCCCTCGTCGGCTGCTGGGCTTGAACCCGGACCTTCTTGCTGTGAGGCGACAGTGCTAACCACTACACCACCGTGCCGCCCCAATGACATTTTTAATATCTTGAATTAACATTCTGGATATCTGCAAAAATGCGGTTCCGAGTCTCTGAAATTGAAAGCCCAGTACACAGGACTGGCAAAAGTGACACCGTTTGTCCTAGAAGAATGACACTGTGGGTCTCTGAAATTACAATTAAGGATATCCTTGTTGGTATAATTGTGGAAATGTTCATTCTGACTAAGAATTGAATTACAGATATCTGTAGCACATATCCAGTCACGTTGTGATCCTGCACCACACCCAATTGAGGTTTATTTCACAATAATGTTCAGCTGACTGTACATTATCCCTTACACATTCTGCAACCCAGAAGCTTGTCTCATTTTCATACAAACTGACATGTCTTTATGAACCATATTTCTTGAATTCAGAAATTTTGGAAGTTGAATATTTGATTGAATGGTCCAACCCCAGTTCCAAAGAAGTTGGGATGCTGTGTAAACTGTAAATAAAACCACTATGTGATAATTTGCAAATCATGGAAACCCTATACTTCACTGAAAATAGTACAAAGACAACATATCAAATGTTGCAACTGAAACTTTATCGTTTTTAAAAAAAAAGATATGCTCATTTTGGATTTGATGTCAGCAACATGTTTCAGAAAAGTTGGGACAGAGGCAATAAAAGACTGAAAAAGTTGTGTAATGCTAAAAAAAAAACCCACCTGATTTGGTTAATTGGCAACAGGTCAGTAACATGATTTGGGTATAAAAAGAGCATCCCAGAGAGGTGGAGTCTCTCAGAAGTAACAATGCAGAGGGGTTCACCACTCTGTGAAAGATTGTGTGGGCAAACAGCATAACAATTTAAGAATCATGTTCCTCAATTTTAAATTGCAAAGAATTTGGGGATCACATCATCTATTGTCCATAATATCATTAAAAGGTTCAGAGAATCTGGAGAAATCTCTGTACGCAAGAGACAAGGCTGAAAACTGACATTTGATGCCTGTGATCTTCAGGTCCTCAGGAGATACTGCATGAAAAGCAGACACGTGTCTGTAGTGGAAATCACTGTATGGGCTCAGGAACACTTCAGAAAACCATCGTCTGTGAAAACAGTTCATTACTGCACCCACAAATGCAAGTTCTCATCTCATCTCATCATCTCTAGCCGCTTTATCCTTCTACAGGGTTGCAGGCAAGCTGGAGCCTATCCCAGCTGACTACGGGCGAAAGGCGGGGTACACCCTGGACAAGTCGCCAGGTCATCACAGGGCTGACACATAGACACAGACAACCATTCACACTCACATTCACACCTACGGTCAATTTAGAGTCACCAGTTAACCTAACCTGCATGTCTTTGGACTGTGGGGGAAACCGGAGCACCCGGAGGAAACCCACGCGGACACGGGGAGAACATGCAAACTCCGCACAGAAAGGCCCTCGCCGGCCCCGGGGCTCGAACCCGGACCTTCTTGCTGTGAGGCGACAGCGCTAACCACTACACCACCATGCCGCCCCAAATGCAAGTTAAAACCAAATATAAACAATATCCAGAAACACCGCCACCTTCTCTGGGCCTGAGCTCTTTTATGATGGACTTAGGCGAAGTGGAAAATTGTCCCGAGGTCTGATGAATCAAAAGTAAAACTTCTTTTTAGAAATCATGGACACCACATCCTCCAGGCTAAGGAAGAGAGGGACCATCCGTCTTGTTATCAGTGTACAGTTCAAAAGCCGGCATCTGTGATCGTGTAAGGATGCATTAGTGCACATGACATGGGTAGCTTGTACATATGGGAAGGCATCATTATTGCTGAGTGATATTTACACGTTTCAGAGCAATATGCTGCCATCCAGACAAAATCTTTTTCAGGGAAGGCCTTCCTCCTTTCAGCAAGACAATGCCAAACCGCTTTCTGTACATATTAAAACTGCATGGCTCTGTAGTAAGAGTGTCTGGGTGCTAAACTGGCCTGCCTGCCTGCCTCCAGACCTGTCTCCCATTCAAAACATTTGGCACATTACGAAACGCAAAAGATAACAGTGGAAACCCTGAACTGTTGAGCAACTGAAATTATATATCAGGCAAGAATGGGACAACATTTCTCCTTCAAAACTACAACAATTGGTCTCCTCACATCCCAAACATTTACAGAGTTGTGAAATAGACGTGATGCAACACAGTGGTAAATATGCCCGTCCCAACCATTTCGAAACATGCTGCTGACATCAAATTCAAAATGAGCATATTTTTCAAAAAACAATTTCTGTTTCAACATTTTATATAGTCTTTGTACCATTTTCAATGAAATATAGGGTTTCCATGATTTGCAAATTATCGCATTTTGTTTTTATTTAGTTTACACAGCATCCCAATTTTTTTGGAACTGGGGTTTGTACATGTTTCATGTGCAGAAATAACCATTTACCTAAAAAGAAACTTGTACAAATACATGTGAGTTGCACAGTGTAGGTATACAATTGCCAGTGTAGCACATTTTGCAAAACACTATTTTTCATCCCCATTCATTAAATGGTAAATATTTCAGAGTACAGGACTGCTGCTAGCTGGATACATCTGGTTGGTAGACCTAGTACTGACAACAAGCTGTGTATAAACCTTAGCAACATAATGTAATTAACCAAGCTAAAGCAAAATTGTCTGTTTCTTGTAAACTGTTGTCAAGTCAAGTTTATTTGTATAGCGCTTTTAACAATAAACATTGTCGCAAAACAGCTTTACAGAATTTGAACGACTTAAAACACGAGCTAATTTTGTCCCTAATCTATCCCCAATGAGCACGCCTGTGGCGATGGTGGCAAGGAAAAAACCCCTCAGACGACATGAGGAAGAAACCTTGAGAGGAACCAGACTCAAAAGGGAACCCATCCTCATTTCGGCAACAACAGACAGCATGACTATAATATTAACAGTTTTAACATTAATTCAGTTTCACTGATGTTATAAACTCTTCACTGATGGAAACTTGAGTGCAAAACTGCTCATGACAACTGCAGTCCTAAAGTTAGCAAGTCAACTGTAGTCCTCAGCCATAAAAGCATTACTGTAAGTGTCCAGAGCATCCTCCAGATGTGACTTTCAACTGTCCACATGGGGCTGTCCTCCACAGGAACGATGTGATGAGACTCCAACCAGTCACAGGGAACCAGGACGGATCAGGCAGGTCCGGGGAGCAGAAGAGTTCAGCATCTCGATCCCAGGACCGACATGTAACTCAGAGGGACAGATTTGGGGGGAGGGGGAGAGAGAGAGAGAGAGAGAGAGAGAGAGAAAGAGAAAACACAGGTTGTTAGGTATGCCCAATGTCTCCTGAATAAGTAGGAACAGTATACATATTGCACTGAGTACAAGCAGGGACTCCGGCAACTAACTATGACTGCATAACTAAAAGGAGAGAGCCAGAAGGTAACACAGGCATGAGGGAGCCCCGGGACATAAAGCAGCCAGCCACTACACCGTCAACAAACTCAAGTGAGCAAGCGAGTGGGGACTGACAGCATCCATACATCCCAGTTTACCAAAACACTCTATGTCTGAGAACCCTCCAGATCGACACCTTTACCTCATAAACACCATTAACACAAGGCTTGACTAAACAGATATGTTTTCAGCCTCGACTTAAACGCTGAGACTGTGTCTGATTCCCGAACACTACTTGGAAGGCTGTTCCATAACTGTGGGGCTTTGTAAGAAAAGGCTCTGCCCCCTGATGTAGCCTTCACTATACGAGGTACCAGCAGATAGCCTGCACCTTTTGATCTAAGTAGGCGTGGTGGGTCATAGAGGAACAGACGTTCACTCAGGTACTGTGGTGTGAGAACATTCAGTGCTTTAAAGGTCAATAGTAGTATTTTATAATCAATACGAAATTTGATTGGGAGCCAATGCAGTGTGGATAAGACAGGGGTGATGTGGTCATATTTTCTAGTTCTAGTAAGGACTCTTGCTGCTGCATTTTGAACTAACTGGAGCTTGTTTATGCACTTATTGGAACATCCAGACAGTAAGGCATTACAATAATCCAACCTGGAGGTAACGAAAGCATGAACTAGTTTTCCTGCGTCATGTAGTGACATTAAATTTCTTATCTTAGCAATATTTCTGAGATGAAAGAAAGCTATCCGGGTAATGTTATCAATGTGAGTTTCGAATGAAAGACTGGGGTCAATAATCACTCCGAGGTCTTTTACTGCTGCATGTGAAGAAACAGAAAGGCCATCCAGAGTCACTGTGTAATCAGAAAACTTACTTCTAGCTGCATGTGGTCCTAGTACAAGTACTTCAGTCTTGTCAGAGTTAATAGGCTAGTGACAATGGCCCCAAAATTTTGAGACACCCCTACCAGAGGTAGAACTAAACCCAACAATGTTTTTCTTCATCTTTAAGGTTTCCCATATATGAAATGGATTCTTGGATAAAAATATTTTGCTGCAAAGACTGTTAAATTGATAGATGTTGTTATACACCCCAAAACTAAAAAGACCTAAAATATGGCCTGGCCGTATGGGATTTAAGACACATAAACTGCTGTAGAGAAGTAACACAAGATCAGAGAGCTTTAAAATTTGCCATGATTATAGTCAGGATGTTGCTTTACTTACTAGAAAAACTTGGATGTGAATATCTTAAAGTATGTGGCATTTAGAGACCTAGGAACACATACCTAAAATAGGCGGACATGCAAAAAATTAATATCAATGCAGAATGCTCTCATTTACTTTGTAGTTGCTTTGTCAGTGATGGTCATAGAAACATGTATGATGGCTTGTTGGAAAGGCGGGGTTGTGCTGAATCCAGCAATACCAAACTTGCCAATATAGCATGCATAATCTGGGCGCTGTATCCCTAAATGTATGAGGTGTCCCTAAATGTATGAGGTGAAACACAAACACTGACATAATCAAGTCTCCAGTCCAAAGCCCATTATCAGTGGTAAGAATAATGTTGACCAATTCAATGATACTGCAAAGTAAGTTACATAAGGTAAGTACCGCTCTAGGCGGCACAGTGGTGCAGTGGTTAGCGCTGTCGCCTCACAGCAAGAAGGTCCGGGTTCGAGCCCCGTGGCCAGCAAGGGCCTTTCTGTGTGGAGTTTGCATGTTCTCCCCGTGTCCACGTGGGTTTCCTCCGGGTGCTCCGGTTTCCCCCACAGTCCAAAGACATGCAGGTTAGGTTAACTGGTGACTCTAAATTGACCGTAGGTGTGAATGGTTGTCTGTGTCTGTGTCAGCCCTGTGATGACCTGGTGACTTGTCCAGGGTGTACCCCGCCTTTCGCCCGTAGTCAGCTGGGATAGGCTCCAGCTTGCCTGCGACCCTGTAGAACAGGATAAAGCAGCTAGAGATAATGAGATGAGATGAGAAGTACCGCTCTATATTGTATATGTATGTAGTACATTTGATATGATTACAGTTTACTATACAGCTTTTCATAATATTTTACTATACAGTTCATGTGAAAACAAGATGAGAAGACACGTGACCACAGCATATGTGGATGCCATGAAAGAGCTTTGTGACACTGATTCAAAGAGCCCGAAAGCACACCAGGAGTCTGGAGCATCCAGAATGGACAGAGATGAGAGAGACATACAGAAGATAATGGAGGCTGTGGAGCAGAGGCAGAATCCCTTTGACCTTGATTGCATTCCAGAGGAACTGATTAACATTGCTAGTGGTCAGGTTGCGTCTGAGAAAGTTGCAAAAGAGCTCTCAAGCTTCCTCCAAGATGGTGCAAAGCAGAATACCATCTTTATTGAACAACATCTGGCAAAATCAAAAAGAACAAAGAGCTTCTGGGAGCCTGAGAAAAGAAACCAGTGTACAACCTTCAAAGACATGAAAACATCTGTTGGAGTCAGTGCATCTAGACAGGTTCACATGGACTCAGATGTCCTCTTTTGAAGGTTACTTGCTGTGTCCAAGCAAAGAGTGGTGTCCATGGAGAGTGTGATGTCTCATGAACTTGCTGTTGTCCCACCTTCTTTGTTTCATGATGATGGCACAATGAGAAAAACAGCAAAGGCTGACCTTGCCAAGCAGCTGGAGTCTGTCATTGATACAGCAGAGATACAGCAGCTGCTGCCCAATAAAGAACCATCAGCATATATCATCGATGGCATGGCTCTTTTACAGAGTCTCCATGAATAAGCCTTTCAGACCTTCAATGACCTAGGCGAGTGTGTCTGGCAAAGGATTGCAACGTTAATGGGAAAGGAAGGCATCAGCTGTGTGGTTATAGGGTTTGAAAGATATGACCATCAACACTCAATCAAAGATTTTGAAAGGCAAAGAAGAGGGACCATTCAAACCAGCAAACTAACACATATCATAACCGGACAAGCAAGGGTACCAAACTACAAGAAATACCTGAGGATAAGTGGGAACAAGGCTGCTCTATGTGGCTTTTTCAGCAACTATATCGTCAGTGCTGGGCCAAAGAGAATCTCTTCAGAGAATACAGTCATCTTAGCAGGTGGCTTTGAAAAATGGTGAGGAGGTCAAGAGGGTCAGCAAGTCAGACATTAACTGCTTGACAGATCATTACAGTGACCAAGAGGAGGCAGACACTAGACTGGTGCTACATGCAATACACCTTGCACAGTCATACTCTCAGCTCATTGTGAAATGTGATGATACAGATGTACTGGTTTTGCTTGTGTACTATTCAAGCAAAGGGATGTTTGGATCCTCTGCAGTATTCATGCACTCTGGATATGGCCTAAAAGAAAGATTCGTCCCAGTCTGTTTGATTGCTCAGAATCTTGGAGTAGACATTTGTGAGTGTTTACCTGCATGCCATGCTCTCACAGGTTGCGACACGACAAGCAGCCTGTACAGAATTGGAAAGTGCATGTGGCAAGAAAGTATGCATTCCTCCTGTATGGCAAAAAGGAAAAGGAGAATGGACATCCTTGTTCCAACCTGGATGAACTGAGGTACACACTAGCATCTACCACAGATTTATCAGCAACAAGTCTACTCCCGACAGAAGATGCTTTCCAGCAACACGTGTTGAGAGCCTTGTATCAAACAGCAGTGTGGCGTCATAGCCGCCTGGCTAAGCCTCAGCTCTGGAACCCAGTTGGTAGAGGATGGAGGCTCAGAGAAAATGGGTCCGTTGAACCTGTGATGTTCCTAAAGGCACCAGCACCTAAAGAAGTTCGAGACATCACCCACCTGTACTGTAAAGACAGGAACTGCATTGATGCCAGCAAATGCCAGTTGGCTTGACCTGCACTGAATTTTGTTCTTGCCCATTCCCAGAGTGCCCAAATATGATCCACTTTGTTGTTGATGACAATGAGTGACATTAAAGTTTTGCAGTGGCCACTGGATATAATAGTTTTATTAAAAGGCTCAAGGCCAAACAACAATCCTGTCTACTCGTCTATTGTGTGTGTTATTGCCAAATCTTTCAATTTCAATCTGTGTTTCTATGTGAATTTTAACAAAATGCATCATATGAAATGTACTATTATTAAATATATCATGAATATAGAGCAGTACTTACCTTATGTAACTTACTTTGCAGTATCATTGAATTGGTCAACATTATTCTTACCACTGATAATGGGCTTTGGACTGGAGACTTGATTATGTCAGTGTTTGTGTTTCTTTCATTAGGGACACCTCATACATTTAGGGATACAGCGCCCAGACTATGCACGCTATATTGGCATGTTTGATATTGTTGGATTCAGCATAACCCCATCTTTCCAACAAGCCATCATACATGTTTCTATGACCATCACTGACAAAGCAACTACAAAGTAAATGAGAGCATTCTGCATTGATATAAAATTTTTTCATGTCCGCCTATTTTAGGTATGTGTCCCGAGGTCTCTAAATGCCACATACTTCAAGATATTCACATCCAAGTTTTTCTAGTAAGTCAAGAAACATCCTGACTATAATCATGGCAAATTTTAAAGCTCTCTGAGCTTGTGTTACTTCTCTACAGCAGTTTGTGTGTCTTAAGTCCCATACGGCCAGGCCATATTTTAGGTCTTTTTTAGTTTTGGGGTGTATAACAACATCTATCAATTTAACAGTCTTTGCAGCAAAATATTTTTATCCAAGAATCCATTTCATATATGGGAGACCTTAAAGATGAAGAAAAACATTGTTGGGTTTAGTTCTACCTCCGGTAGGGGTGTCTCGAAAACTAAAGCACTTTTTGGCAGTTTGTCACTAGCCTATAAGCAGAAGGAAGTTAATAAGCATCCAGTGTCTAATGTCCTTAACACATTCCTCAATTCTATTAAGCCGGTGTGTCTTATCAGGTTTTGCAGAAACATACAACTGTGTGTCACCAGCATAACAGTGGAAACTAATACAATGTTTACGAATAATATCACCCAGAGGTAACATATATAAAGAAAAAAGCAGTGGACCCAAGACAGAACCTTGTGGAACACCAAACTTTACCTCAGTACGTCTAGAACAGTGTTTCGCAAAGTGTGGTCCACAAGAGACCTCAAGTGGTCCGCGAGGTGATCTACAAATGTAGTCAGCGTTTTCAAGATAAGCTAGCATATGCTTTGTAACATTATTAGAAAGTTAAATTTATCCAATCTTGTTTTTAACGGCAATCAAACGGGCCTGTAATTTCATCATTATTATTTAAAAAGAGTTCTGCATCTGAATTTGCACCACATAAAACTTGTAGTGTGCACGTGCTCTTATTCCGCCTCTCGTCTCTAGGCAACAGTCACCTCACAAATCTCTGCCTCACAGGCAAACAGGCAGGCAGACCTGAAAACAAGAAAACGAAAATTCTGAACATATAATAGGCTAATCCTAACTAGCTCGCGTGTGTGTGTGTGTTGTGTGGGGCGGGGGTGTTGACAGGTGGTCCCTGAAATTTTTTTTGGGGGACAAAGTGGTCCTTGGTCTGAAAAAGTTTGAGAAACACTGGTCTAGAAATATCACCATTTACATCAACATACTGATAACCATCAGTTAAATAAGAGCTGAGCCAGGAGAGGGCCGTTCCCTTAACTCCCACAACATTTTCTAGTCTATCCAGAAGAATGGAATGATCTATGGTATCCACCCATGTGCAATGAACCGGTGCTAAAGGTGCTCTAGCCCCTGCCCCTTTTCTGTTTGCTGTCCAAAGTGCCCTTTTCATAGGGACTGGTTTTTTTTTTTATATTTGTAAAAGATAAGTTAGCTCCAACATCAATATTCTCTACAATTTGACAATAATACATGAAATTATAGATTTATAAAATAACATTTTTCTATGTAAATGCGGGCATCAATCCATGACGTCATGCATTCAGTGAACCTCCGTGCAGAAAGCGCATGCAGGCGGTTGGCAGTGGGAGACAGTGCGAGGAACGGCATGGTAAGGTCACACTGAAAGTCTCCTTTCATTTCTTATCTGAACATGCAATATTGTGCAGCTTAGAACACAACAGTAAATGCGTAGGGTTGTTTATCATTTAATGAAGCCACCTAGGCTATATTTAAACCGTTTGCTCCATCCATTTCATTAACGTGGCAGATTCGGAAACTTTAGTTTGAACGACGGCGTTAATAACATATTCTAGCAGCTTCGAAAACTTAAGGCTGAATGACGACGTCCACAACATATTCTATCAAGACACACAGAATGTTCAGTTGCAATTGAAATTTAGTTTTGAATAAAGTTAACTTGTGTGAAAAATTTGTTCCAAGTGCCCTTTTTTGAATGTTGAGCCCCTGCCCCTCCAAAGGTCTTTGCACGGCCCTGATGGTATCAAATGCTGCACTAAGGTCAAGCAACACAAGTAGCGAGACACAGCCCTGATCAGACGCCAACAGCAGGTCATTTACTACTTTAACCAGAGCTGTCTCTGTGCTATGATGAGGTCTAAATCCTGACTGATACATTTCGTGGATGTTATCCCTATGTAAATATGAGCATAACTGCTGTGCCACAGCTTTTTCAAGGATCTTGGAGATAAAGGGGAGGTTTGATATTGGCCGATAATTGGACAGCTGACAGGGATCGAGGTCAGGTTTTTTAATCAGGGGTTTGATAACTGCTCGTTTAAAGGATTTGGGTGCATAGCCAATCCTAAGAGAATAATTTATTATTTTTAGAAGTGGTTCAATTACTTCAGGTATTATCTGTTTGAATAGATGTGTAGGTAAGGGATCTAGTACACAAGTTGAGGCTTTTGATGCCGAGATTAATGAAAGTAATTCAGTTTCTTTTAGGGGAGTAAAACATTCTAATTGATGATCTGATGCAGTTATATTGTTAACTACAGGGTCACTTACATTGTCTGACCTTAAATTAGTAGTTTGAATTTTTTGTCGGATATTTTCAATTTTGTCATTAAAAAAATTCATGAAGTCGTTGCTATTACATACTACAGGTGTGCATGTGTCTACGGTGGACTTATTCCTGGCTAATTTTGCTACAGTATTAAATAGGAATCTAGGATTATTTTTATCTTCTATTAGGGAGGAGAGATACGTATGTTGATCTAGCAGCACTAAGAGCTTTTCTATACTTCAGGAAGCTCTCCTTCCATGCCAATTTGAACACTACCAATTTTGTTTGACGCCATTTACATTCCAATTTTCAAGTGGTCTGTTTTAATGTGCGAGTGTCATACCAGGGTGTTAATTTTTTGTCTCTGACCATTTTCCTTTTAAGAGGAGCTACATTATCTAAAGTATGGCGGAATGTTGACTCTAAGCATTCAGTTGCCTGATCAAGTTCTGCAGGGGCTGACAGTGACCCAATCAAAGTTGATAACTCTGGGAGATCATTTATAAAGCTCTGTGCAGTAGTTGACGTGAATGTACGTTTAATACAGTAGCGTGGTGAGGTGCATATATTATTACTCAGACATATTTTGAATGCGATGAGATAATGATCTGAGATAACTTCAGACTGTGGAAGTATGACTATATTGTCTACGTTTAACCCGAATGTTAGTATTAGATCGAGAGTGTGACCACCACTATGGGTTGGTCCTATGACATTCTGATTAATCCCGACTGAATCTAAAATGGACACAAATGCTGTTTTTAAAGGATCTTCTGGGTTATCGAAGTGAATATTAAAATCGCCGACAACTGAAGCTTTGCCTAAGGAAATAACCAGATCCGAGATAAAATCTGCAAATTCAGAAAGAAACTCAGAATATGGCTCCGGGGGCCTGTAAATAATAAGTAACGGAATTAACTGGGTAGACTTATTTTTCGAGACTACATGCATTATATGAGTATGAAGAAGCTCAAATGTATTAAATTTATAACCAGGTTTTTGTGTTACACCTAGATAACCATTATAAATAACCGCGACACCTCCTCCTCTGCCAGTTAGACGAGGCTGGTGTATATAACTGTATCCAGGAGGACTAGCTTCATTTAATGCTGTATATTCATTTGGCTTAATCCATGTTTCAGTTAAACAAAGTACATTAAACTCCTGATCAGTAATGAGTTCATTAACCATTAGCGCTTTAGATGCAAGAGATCTAATATTTAAATAGCCCCACCTTTAGATCTGGCAGCAGCTGTACAGTCAGCATGATCTAATTTTATATTGATTAGGTTACTGGAACAAACTCTCTGAAAATTTCTACCTTTTTGTTGAGCTCGGGGAACAGACACAGTCTCGATGTAGTGGGCCCTGAGTGACGACTCTGTGCAGCTAGCAGACAGTCGGTTTAGCCTGTTCGTCTGCTCCCTGGCCTTGGCTCTGGATTGTCAGAAATTAACTAGGCCTGTTCTGAGACTATGACCTATGCTGCAGGAAATGAGAGCAGCACCTTCCCGAATGGGATGGATACCGTCCCGCCCTAACAGGCCAGCAGTGCCCTCAAAATTAGCCCAATTATCTATAAAGCCCACACTGTTTTCACACTGTTGTGTGCCATTACATTACTAATTTTGGGAAGATCACAAAATCTAATAATGTATAGCATGCATCTCAGACATTATTTGTAATTACAAGGTCTCTTGACATTTTCTTCCCAAATCCACTGTTCAATAACAGACTTTTGGTGAAGTTTTTCTTCTTCCAAGCCAGAAAACAAGACAGAAGAGTCTTCTATATTTTGTCTGACCAGATGAGTGCATGAACAAACCTGAAACCCAACATATGAAATGCATTTAAAGTTATGTCTGAAAAACAGTTTTAATTTCCAGGTCAGGGATCACAAAACACAATCTGCAAGATGTAACCTTTTCTGTACATTATATCTCTCTCTCACACACACTGATACTGTGCAGGACAAACTGAAACATGCCCCCTTTTTTTTTTTAAATTGCTCACAGCTGTCCTACAAGTTATAAAAAGCAGTCATAATCACGCCTACGATTACAGACAAAACCAAATGCAAGGACAGAATTAATAACAATGTACTTTTATTGAGAAACTGAGATTTCATATTTGTAAGATCTTAAAAAAAAAAAAAAAAAAAAAAGAAGGTACAGAACAAAGTCCAATGTTCCAATCAAATGTTGGTCGTTTGGGGGTAGGGAGAACACTACACCGAAGGGTAAAAACCAAAAAGAATTCACATGATGACTCAAAACCTTCCGGAGCGTTCACGATCCCTTGATCTCCTCCTCTCCCGGTCGCGACGGCCACGGTCCCGGGAGCGAGAGCGACGGTCACGGGAGCGAGAACGAGAGCGGTGCCTAGAGGATTAGACAAATCAGCACATCAAGTCTTACACAAACTGAATAAAATTTCAAAAAGGCATTCAGTATGAAGAACAGACTAACGCTCCATCTTGTGCAGTGTTTGTATTTGCAAAAATTTGCCACCATTTTTTTGCATACCTTTTTCTACGGCGCCCGTATAGTTCCCTCCTCAGTTCGCGAGAGATCGGCTTTAGATGCATGAAGTTACAGAATCCACCTCGAGTGCACTCCCTGTAGAGACAGACACCATGACAACAGGCATTGCTGAAAAAGCTACTGTGCCCTGATAGTTCGGGAGTCGATTGTACACTCAAACAATACAAATAAAAGAATGAAAAGAACTTGAATCGAATCAAATCAAAATCAAGCCACAGATTTATGTAGTTGCACAGACTTTTGGACAATCCTCGTTAAACTATTTGAAAAACTATATATAACCATCACAAAGGCACGTGAGGAAGAAAGTCACCCGAACGTAGTATCGGAGGTAACAGCAGTCACAAATATTGCATACACCTTTTCATACAGTATTTAGTGCACACCAACGACAAACAATTCAGATCTGATTATTTGTAGGGATGTCCGATATTGGCTTTTTTGCCGATATCCGATATGCCAATATTGTCCAACTCTCAATTTTCGATTCCGATATCAGCCGATACCGATGTCGATATGTGGGTTATTTTTCCTCAGAACTAATTTAGGTAACATCACATATCTCCTGTTGTGGAATTAACACAACATGCTTAATGTTATTGTGATGCCCCACTGGATGCATTCTTGAATGCAACAAGGCTTTCCAAATGTTAACATTGTCTGTGCAAAATAAGAAAAATACTTCAACTTAATTTAGGGAAAAAGTGCCATGTTTATTTTTTTTTTTAAATTGTCTCAAACAACAGTTTGGATTACACTCTCCCTGAGATAATCTTGACAATGCCCACAACAAATAGGGCAAATTTGACTTCTTCACAAATGATAAAACATTGTACCTGAACAACTATGTGCAACATAGCAGCATCTAAAGTCAACTAAAATAACAGGCATAGTGTATGACAGGCTACTCTTTTTTCTGTGTTAAATGAGCCTGCGTTTGTAGGATGCCTCATGAACTGTTTCTTTAACTAAAACTCAATCACCTTATTTGAATGAATGCACAAATATGAGTCAATTACAATGTGGCAACTATACTGCACAATTTTGAAAACTGCACATTTGTTTGAGCTACAAAAAATACTTCAGGCTTGAGGTGAAGTACAAAAAATGAAACATTTTAAGGTGTAAGCAGCCTGTGTCCCGACGCTTGTTTGTACGCTTCAAGACGCAGCTTGATGAGGTCATCATCTTTGCGCCGGTAAACGCTTCAGGAGCGCATAGGCACTATTTGGGTGTAACGCAAGCATTATTTTATCGGTTTTGAGGCAAAAAAAATCCGATAACGATATTAACAGATATTACATTTTTATGTTAATATCGGGCCGATAATATCTGTCCGCCGATAATATCGGACATCTCTAATTATTTGTATTCTGCAGTGTGAACACAATCACAGTGTTTACATAACCAGTTTATTTATTCATTCTATTATACTAAACTTGTCTTCTGGTTTCAGCAAAACTATTAGAGAAATGAGACACATCTTCCATGACTGATGTAATCTAATAATAATAATTACTTACACAGCACTATTTAGCAATGGCAGCTCAATAGCGCTGTAGCGCAGACAGACAGACAGTCATCTATATCCCCTGCCTTATATACAAACTATATACCTGATCTAAACACACTCCCTATTGTAAAGTGGACAAAAGCACTTAAATGACTGGAGGAGTCCACCTGCTACCTGCGAAGATGGTATGAAATGATCATCGCTGTGTGAAGAGCTTTCTGCCCTCCAGCTGTACTTCACTGATGCGGCTTGCAGTGAGCATGAACGGAGATCACCGTCACATCATAATCTAATCCTATTTAGAAAGCATACCTACATTAATTACTTAATGAACATCATACTTCAGGTATCCTGTATGAAATGACGGAGATTTCCTTTTTCAGTGTCAACAGTACAATATTATTATTTCAAGCTTGTTATACTGACCCCATTTCATACTGCCTGCAGCAGGCTTCTCTGAAGTCAGTAACGGGCGAGAGTTCAGCATGGATGGGCTGGCTGTTGAACCAGCGGTTATTCAGGTCCATCACAGCTTTCTCAGCATCCTCCTCACGCCGGAACTGCTCAAAGACATGGGTGAAAATACAGCTTTTAAATACAAATACTGAAGCTGTTTTGAGAATGTAGTAAAAACTAATAAACGAGAAAAGAGACAGACAGTCATCTATATCCCCCGCCCTATATACCAACTATATACCCAAGTTTCAAGATATTATTAGTCACATTTTTCAAGTTCTGCTGCAGGAAAATCAACCCTACCTCTTTACACTGACCTCAGCAGCCCAGGGCATAAACCCACCAGACCTTTGGTCCAGGGGAGCTAAAAATTAAAATCTCTCACATTTCTTAGTATCAAAAAGGCGCATATACATTACTTAAATCAACATGTATACCAACTTTCAAGACCATACCACTCTCAGTTTTCAAGTTCTGCTCCGGAAACAAAACCCATCCTTAAGACTAACTTGAGAGACTAAGTCTGAAATTGTTTCCATGGAAACATGAAGAATTAAAATTTCTCAAAATTTCTTAGTATGCCAGTATTCCGCAAACCAGTATGCACTGTACAAGGAAGTAAGATGGCAGAATGTCAAAACAGTAGCTGAGTTTAACAGCAAAGTTTTCAGGTTTTTATCTTCAATGTTAATGAAGTAAATATTATAAAAGGTTTGTTTATTTTATTTTGACACAAAACCAAACAACAACAACAAAAAAAACCTACATAAAATTACACAAAACTAACAAATTTATGAAAATCTGTAGCGAGACTGTGAAAACCGTAATGGTTACAGGCAAACCGTAATAGTTGGCAGCTAGGACTCTGACTGTAAAGAACGCTCATAGCTCTAAGGCTCCGTTTTCAATCAATCATTGATCGTTCTATAAATTTGAGCAGTTCATCACACTTGAAGTTACTTAAAATTGGTGCAATACATTTTTACGTTTTGTTGAAAAAATTAGTGTTATTAGAATATGGTACTGCCCATTTCTGGTTGGTGTGACTCACATGAATCGCCATATTACTGGGCAGTACTGGATCATTTTGATACGGTGTCCATGCAAACTATAATGGATGCGATGGCCAGATAAAAATTTACCTGTTGACATTATTCCTCCCCGCTTATTCAGGGATTCACTTGACACTTTTGGTCCTTTGAGATTTGTAAACACTTCCTTATTAAATAGGGTTGTTCATGCATACTTGAAGCATGCGACCGTGCTAACCACTACAATCTCTTTTCAGATAAAACTAATATGGACCCGGAGAACTTAAACTTTAGACCCTTTTTGTAACTACCATTTTTATCTAAAATCTGGGTAAAGTTTGTTCTGGATGAGGTTCAGAACTTTCTACAGATAAATAATATTCGGCAGGTATTTCAGTCTGGTTTTAATTAACATCACAAAACAAAGTGCTGTGAGTGTTATAAATGACATCTTGTGGATCATTGACTTTGGCACACAATCAGTTCTTGTGTTGCTTGATTTAACTGCAGCCTTTGATGCTGTTAATCACGAAATTCTTTTGTCCCGACTAAAGAAGGTATTGGACTGGATCAAGTCTTATCTTAGTGACAGGACTTTGTATTGGGAATGATCTTGTGATGTCTTCAAGAGCCAACATAAACTGTGGGGTCCCACAGGGGTCTATTCTGGGTCCTCTTTTTTCATTGCCTCCATTAGGTTAAATTTTCAGGAAGAATATCATCTTTCCATAGTTATGCTAATGACGCCCATATTTAGTTACCCGTCAGCAATAAATCTGTTGATGCATTATTAAATTGTATTACTGACCTTAAACAGGGTAGCTGTACATTTTTCAAGTACAAATTTAAAAAAGACTTAAGACCTTTTCAAGACCTCTAAATGGAAAAATTAAGACTGTACCATGACAAAGAAAATGATAAATACGACAACTTAAAACTTTTCTGCAATAGTTTTTTTACGAACCTTAAGAAGAATGCACACAATTGGTGAACAACAGGGTGCATCAATACCAACTGTTAGATATGCAAACAGCTGAAGCAAAGTCGTGTGTTCTGGGCCTGCAGAACTACTGTAGCAGCAAGGAGAAGACTGGTGTTTACTGGAGAAAACACCATGAATCATTTCAAAAACGAAAACAATAAACGGCAAGTAGAACCAGCTGAACAACCTTAGCCGGCATTATTTCAATCCCCAAAGATTATCTTTGATTATGTGTGATTTTGTGTCCGACAGCAAAATCAGTCTGAGTGTCGTACAGTACACAGCTGGCTGAGGAAGTTCTCGAGTATCTTCTGCATTATAGCAGGTAACAGCATAAACCTGTTTATGCAGTCATACAATCAGAGCGTTACATTAAACACAGAAAAACAACTGTCACCTTTCATAACCATTATCAATGTGTTGTAAGGCCAAAAAAAAAAAAAATTGTTTTTCAGGTAACATGAAATACTAAAATAAGGTCGGTAGGTAGGAAAAAGGTTTTTTTTCTTAATTTTTTTTATTTTGTTCGAAAAAATTAACACAAGTAAACATCTTACAAAATAGTATTTTGGCACAGAATCCTTTATACCACACATCATAAAAAAAAGTGTTTTAAATCTTTAAACGAATAAAAAAAAAAAAAAATGTATATATATATATATATATATATATATATATATATATATATATATATATATATATATATATATATATATATACATAGCGAGAGTTCGAGTTATGATCTACGGAAGCGTATTGCTGCCACACTCAAAAAATTGGCTTAGAATCAAGTAATTACGTGAAAAGATATTGTTAAAGTTATCACGTTTTTACAATATATTTATCATGTAATAACATAACATCACAATTTCATGATACGAACTTATCACGTTATTTCATGATATTTTCATGTAATAACGTGAAAACACCTTATCAAGAAATAACGTGAAAGTATGGTTTAACGTCCTAGGCTAGGCTACTTCCATTAAAAGCAGACGGCCTAGCCCAGCCCACTGTAGAACTTGGGTAGAGCAAAAACACCGAGCAAAAACATGGCTGAATCCTGAATGACCCCTATTTGTATAAATAGGGGACTACATAGGTGGCAAAATGTAGTGTTTTTCCCTGCCATGGAAGTGCACTTCAGTGGCGGCTGGCTTTTGTAAAAGTGAGGGAGGAAGGAATGCTTGGTTGAAGGTCACGGGCCCCAATGCGACCGCACCTGCTGGACCGGCTATAGTCACACGCACGGGTTGAGTTGATAATAGTTTTTCCTGAATAATTCATTAACATCCTTTCCACGGTGTCAAACAACTGGCAACAGTCAACAAGTAAAAGAACAACAATAACATTATTTCACAACTATTTACATGGGATATAGCCGTGTTTAAGACAAACATTGATGTTAAGGAATGATTCAGGCCAACTGATTGAGGCTCCCTATTTATATATCAAGTCAATTCTCCGTGCTGTCTGATTTGCAAATCTATCTGTGACCTGATCGTACCACGCTGGATCTTTTTGGAGTGTCTTGAGAATCTTTTTTTCAATTGAAATAATGGCCAGATGTTTTAATCTCTCCTGCCCCATTGCGTTGCGTGTGTACGTTTTAATTCTCTTGAGGCACGAAAAACTCCTTTCAACCCCTGCAGAGGTTGCGCCAATTGTTCCAATCAGGGACATGAGCCTGTACAACTGTGGCATCGCCCCATCAAGACCGCTGGACTTCATGAAGCCAAGGGCATCGCAAAGTTTTCTTGATGAATTTATTTCTGCATTGTGATAAAAATGCTGCAGTTCGATTCTCAGCTTTTCTTGATCAAAAAGGTGGCCATATGTCTCCATCAAATTTGACAGTAGCTGCGTAGGAAATGATATTTTGAACGAGTCGAATTTCGCCGCATCCAAAAGCTCCATGAAGCGCAAGCGGTCGAGGTGTTGAAAGCGCTGAGTTATTTGAGTGCGCAAGTTGTCATGGATGGAATCATAAAGTGCTCTGTAGGACTGACGGGGATTAAGCAGCCTTCTTTTGACCCTGTGAAACAAGTCAGGGTCTTCTGTTAGAGAGGCAGCCCTGGCGTAGATTTTGTCAAAGGCGCTCTGTACTTTTAGCTCATCCAATATTTGCAGGAGATTCTCTATTCGCCGTTTGCAAAAGGCGACATCCATGGATTTGTGCTGCAAGATGTCAAACACCACGTCAGTGTGCGAAAACTGCTCAAAAGTGAAGAGTAAAAACGCAAATTCAAACTCTTGCATTTTCGACCTCAAACCATCAGCTAAACGTATTGTCTCATCATCCATCATTGGGCGCTCAGTAATGTTCTCGAAAATCTGAAGTAGTTCGTCATAATTTGAAGCAACCGTGTTCACGACCCTAGAGGAAAAGTTCCAGCGAGTGGGAGCGCTCCGGGGAATGTGGGCGCAACTGAACTCCTCGAGTAAAGAAACCCTCTTGCTGGACTTGGAGAAAAAAGACGTGAAGCCACCCAAGTGAGCAAAGTAGTATTTTGTTTGGGGAATGGTCTTAACACCCTGACTTAAAACTAGGTTTAAGCGATGTGCATAGCAGTGGACACATGTTGCACAGGGAGCCAATTCTCTCACTTTAGCCTGAAGGCCATTCAAGTCCGAGGCCATGACCGCGGCACCATCGTAAGTCTGAGCGACAAGTTTATCCTTGAAATTGAAACCTGACAACTCAGTCTGCACGAAATTGAACAAGGATTGTGCACTGCGACCACTGGACACATCAAAAAATCCTAGAAAGCGTTCCTGAATTGTACCTTGATTATCGACATAGCGCAAGATGACAGACAGCTGTGAATGACAGCTTACGTCTGTGGTCTCGTTGATTTGCCACGAAAAGAAGGGTGCCGTGTTAAGTTGCTTTTGGATTTCTGAATTAATTGAACCAGCTATAGCGGATATTAGATCATTCTGGATTGTTTTTGACATGCCTGTGAAGACAGTCGAACTTTCCAGATGCTCTGCCAGAACACGATCATAGCGAGCAATAACCTCCGCTAGCTCCCTGTAATTGCCCTTATTGTCCGAATTCCCCCCTTCTTCATGTCCCCTCAGTGACAACTCTTGCATGCCTAGGTAGGCTGTTGCATCTATCAGACGTTTTAATACCTCTCTATTGCGACTCACTTTAGCATTGTGCTGCTGGATTTGCAGCCGCACACCCTCGTCTACCACCCTATCTATTGGCATGGTGCCTAGTAAGGACAGTCGGATAGCAGCACCAACGTGGTCTTGACACTTCTCATGGCGTTTGGTTGCCCTATCTAGATTTTTTAAATCATTGAAACCATGAACACTCCACGCTTGTGATTTGGCATTGTTCATTAGCAAACAGGGCCAGCAATATAATCGATGGGTGGTAACGCTACCAGTGAGCCATGTGTACCTAGCAAACCATGTAGCATTCACTGTACTGCCTTTGCCATTGGGTTTTGTGATTTCGATTTTAGGGGTTGGTCTACCTGCTGCTTTGATGGCTAATTTTTCACTGTAGCTCAGCCCATGGAAGGGTTTTGCAAGCAAAACATTCACCACGTCCTGCGTTTCCATTACTTTATTCGTAGAATATCTATAACATAGTCAATCCACTTCCACCTCGCCGTTCTCACTCTGACTGCCGAAGTGCCCGAGTCACCGGATCTAGAAGTTAAGTTTGATAAGATAACCCCTCCCCCCAGGCAGCTAAGGCCTCTACTTATTGGTTCATTGCGCAACTAGGGCTGCAGCCTATTGGTTGATATTTTGTAGCACTTGTCAGATCTCTTAGCTAGTCCCACCCTCTTAGAGGAGGATTTTCCTCCTCTCTCTCATTGAAGTCTATGTTAACCACGAGCCGCCAGTGCCGGAGACTGTTTGAATCGGAGTGAATGGGAGCCGAAGGGAGGAAGAGCCTCCGTGCAGTAATTTCTAATAGCGAGCGATAGGGGGTGCTAATGTAATTTCACCCAGAGAAACGAATATAATGTACATGTCGTATTTGGCAGTAAAATAGAAATATTCAAGGACAGCAATTCATTAAATTGGTCAAGACAATTTCAACTTTTTATTCTTAGAATTTTTAAGGAGGATCTTCCTCCCTCTCCTCACTGGAGAAGCCACCTGTGGTGCACTTGTATACTGAAGAGGAAGCAATTTGCATTACAGCCTTGAACGAGGATTCAAAATGGTGGCTCGGCTCAGTTTTCCCTTCCTCCTTCAGTATACAAGTGCGCTTCCATGTTTATGCAGGAGGGCTGATAGAAGTGGCGAAACATTTTACTTTTTATCGTTTCTTTCACAACTTGAATGCGTTGAAACAAAAAATTGACAAACTAACACCGCTTACACTAAAATATCGAGGGAAATTTGTAATAAAAACTTTACGGTCGGCAATTTCAACGCGGAAATTCTCGATCGGTCGGGTTACCGGAAACACACTTTTTTTTGGCCTAATAACTAAACTAATTATCAGTGCAATTGTTATATCAATGTTCATTATTCAAAAATAATCATTAATTATCTATAACCCATGAATAATTGTTTGTATTACTACTACTGCTACTAATAACTACTTTTTTAATAATAATTAAAAAAAAGTAACTCAATTTTATAACATTTTAATAATCAGCACTTATTAGCTATATTAATAATGAATAGCGTAGCAATTATTATAATTCAGTATTATTACTACTTAATTAATAAGCAGTGATTATCAAAATGTAATAAGTAGTAATTATCATCAACTACTAAATTATACTAATAAATAATAAGTAGTGATTATTAAAATGCTATAAAATTGAGTCATAAGATTAGTTAAAATTATTATTAAAAAAGTAGTTATTATTATTATTATTAGTAGTAGTAGTGATACAAAATTATTCATGGATTATAGATAACTTGTTTTTAATAGTGAACATTGATAACTGAACTGATAATAACATTAACAAGTACTACTAGTAGTATTTGTTTATTATTATTATTATTATTATTAGTAGTAGTAGTAGTAGTAGTACAGTTATTTTATATCAATGTTCACTATTTAAAAAAATTATCTATAATCCATGAGTATTTGTTTGTATTCTACCAATTACTACTTTTTAATAATTATTTGCAATAATTTAATAACTTAATTTTATAACATTTAATAATCCCTAGTACTTATTAATCACTAATTCATATTAATCACTAATTCATAAGTAGTAATGATTAATAATCAATAATTACTATTACTAATTATTATTAGTGGTTGTTAATATTCTTATTATTATATTAAAAACACTTGTAGGCGATAAGTAATAAAACAAACTTTTTGTACAAATTATTTATATTGTACTATATTTAGAATTATTGTATTTTCTGGAGTTCTTTTTCATTGAGTTTTGAAATAAAGGTTGTTTATATATTTATATTAAACTTAGTACAATAAACAATGTTAATTATGTAAAAAAAATGATGCTAATCATTATTATTATTAGTAGTAGTATTTCCTATAAGTCCCATTTTCCACCTGACTTTTGTGTGCATGCGCGAACCCCCCTGCGTTTCACTCCGGAGCGCTTGACCTCTAACACGCACGTGTGCCTCGTGTCGGTGAAAAACCAGTTTCCCAGTCCGCCGTGTCCCCAGCGCTGCGGTACTGTCTTTAAACACATTTGTGCGATCCAGCGCTTTTTTTTAAAATCGCAAACGAGTCTTCTCCTTATTTTGGAGGTATCTATCATCCCCCAACCACTTATCGTTAAACAGACATCTTCCCATAATTATCAACGCTTTCTAGCGCCCACGTAAGCTACCTGCGCATCTCTCACTCTTCACAGCCACCGCACCACACCACACCACACCGCCTCCAGTAGCCTCCTAACGTTAGCTCTTGATCTACGGAACGCACAGAACCAATGCTGCCCCCAAAAGGTACGCTGCTCACGTTTAAAATTACAGTTAAAAAAAATACCCCAAACCGGATGGAGACATTTCACTCATTCGGTCCAATATTAAATTTAATACCTCCCTTTTGAAAATTCCAGTCATTCCAAACAATTTAAGACGTTTTTAGGCCTTGAAAACAGAAAGTGGTATTTAAGACTTTTTAAAGACCCGCGGGAACCCTGTTAAACATTGGATGCCTGAAGATGTTTAAGACTTTAACCAGCACAAAACTGAGATAATTTATATTGGTCCTGGTTCATCTAACAGCTCTAGTGCATTACTTGGTTAGTTAAGGAAGGAAGGAAGTACAACTTTATTCATCACACACTTGTGAAATTCCTCTCTGCATTTAACCCATCTGTAGCAGTGTGAACACACACGTGAGCAATGAGCACACACATATACCCAGAGCAGTGGGCAGCCATGCTAACAGCGCCCGGGGAGCAGTTGGGAGTTAGGTGCCTCGCTCAAGGGCACCTCAGCCCAAGGCCGTCCCATATTAACCTAACCGCATGTCTTTGGACTGTGGGGGAAACCGGAGCACCCGGAGGAAACCCACGCAAACATGGGGAGAACATGCAGACTCCACACAGAAAGGCCCTCAACGGCCACTGGGCTTGAACCCAGAACCTTCTTGCTGTGAGGCGACAGTGCGAACCACTACACCACCGTGCCACCCATCCATCGCTGCAAACCCCTAATAAAAGACCTAGGAGTGGCGATTGATGGAAATTTGATAAACGAGTAAGCCAGGTCGTAAAAAAGCTTTTAACAACTCAGTGTTTTGGCAAAAGTAAAGCCCTTTTTAAGTAGAGTGACACACGCCTTCATTTTTTTGAGACTTGATTATCGTAACTCTTTATATGCGAGGATTAGCACAACTTCTTGAAGTTGCAGCTTGTTCAGAATACAGCAGCCAGATTTGTTCCAGGTCAGGGATGGTGAAAACTAAAAAAAATCTTGACCGACCACCGAGCCTCATTAGCCGGTTAAAGTCGGTTAACCTATGAGTTTAAACAGGGATGCAAACGGCGCGCCTTTTAGCGGATGCCACCTTTTTCACGGCTGAATCGTGCAAAATCCGATTTTTGGGGGGGGGGGGGGGGGGGGGGGGGCGTTGGAGTGTCTGAATAATTTCATCAGAGTAAATTCTGTATGCTCAAAGGAAAGCAATCGGATCTGCACAATTCAGCCGTGAAAAAGTCGGCATCTGCGCCTTTAGTTTGTGTGGAGAGATATGATCTGCAATAACATGCATTGTTGGCTACAGACCGAAACATACTTTCAGAATGCACTGGCCAAGGCAGGACTAAACTCCATGTGCCTTTTAATAATAATAATAAAAAAAAAAACAATAGTAATTTGTAAGCTAAAAAGCCTGTGTCTACACTTTTTTTCTTTCGCCGAGTGGCAGCTGTGTTCAACTGGGGCGGGACATGACTGAATGGGTGTTTCTGATTTGTCAGCTGTCTTTAACTGGGGCAGGAGGGCAGGACATGACTAAATGGGTGTTTCTGATTCGTCAGCTGTCGTCCTTACACCGCATGGCACGCCCCAAGCGTTTACAACACAGAATTCCAAGTCCTCCGCTCCAAAATCGGCAGCTTCAAAATGATTGATTTTTTTTTTTTAACCGACAACCAAAAAAAAAAATTAACCGGTTGACGTTGATTCGGTCAACCACCGGTCAAACGGTCATCGGTTAACATCCCTATTCCAGGTACTCACAAGTACAAGGCTATTACTCCAGTACTCGCATCGTGACTGGCTGGCAATTAAATTTTAAGGTCTTATTTTTGGTTTTTAAATCCTTTTATGATCAAGCACCTAGTTACTTGTCAGAACTGCTCATCCCCTACGTTCTCTTAGTTGTGCAGAAAAGATGGAGGGGGATCAGGCTTTTAGTGTAGTCGCTCCTGGGTTCTGGAAGGACCTCCCTTTAAATGTCAGAACAGCTCCTTCTCTTCCTGTGTTTAAAACCAGATTACTGCTCACTTATGTATCCCCTCGCTCTCGCTTATATCAGAAAGCAAGCAGTCGAAGGAACAGGATGCTTATTATGAATCCTGACTTCAACAAATAACCCTGAAACAAGCAAGTAAAGAGCAGTGTCTCTCCCCAGGGATTTCAAATAGCATCCTGGTAAACTGTCATTTTGAAAGAGCATTTTGCTTCTTGAAATACTGTCAAAATCCACCCTGTATGTTCTGTAAATACATTGTCAGTAAACAGGAAGTCAATGTGGGACAGACCTGAAAACGGTACACACGGTCTAGAACCCCAAGCTGAACTTTGGTACCAAGTGGCTATGACTTGTGGTTGCTGAGAAAAAGGGTGTTTCGGACAGACAGATGGACAGACAGAGGCAAACCAGTATGCCCCCCCCCTTCTTTGGAATGGGGGTATTATCTCCCCTCCCCGATTGCTATTAACTTAATTATTGTTAATCATTATTTTATTTTGTATCTTTTATCATGGGCGGCACGGTGGTGTAGTGGTTAGCACTGTCGCCTCACAGCAAGAAGGTCGGGGTTCGAGCCCTGGGGCCGGCGAGGGCCTTTCTGTGCGGAGTTTGCATGCTCTCCCCGTGTCCACGTAGGTTTCCTCCGGGTGCTCCGGTTTCCCCCACAGTCCAAAGACATGCAGGTTAGGTTAACTGGTGACTCTAAATTGACCGTAGGTGTGAATGTGAGTGTGAATGGTTGTCTGTGTCTATGTGTCAGCCCTGTGATGACCTGGCGACTTGTCCAGGGTGTACCCCGCCTTTCGCCCGTAGTCAGCTGGGATAGGCTCCAGCTTGCCTGCAACCCTGTAGAACAGGATAAAGCGGCTAGAGATAATGAGATCTTTTATCATGCCTTAAGCGGCTGCTTTTTTAATTAAATATGCACAGCACTGTCTAGGGAGGTCTAATTTTTTTGTGACATGTGCTTTCTTTAGCACTTTGATATGGCATTGATTTATTTAAATGTGATACACAAATACATTTGCTTGACTGATTAGCGCTGAAAACGCAGGTTGTTACTGAGTTCCACTGTTGCAGCCAGAGAATTTCACTGAAACATGCGGCGTGTTTTTGTCGTAGCTACACAGTGTTATGGATCTGAGGTCCGTCTCTTACCTTCACATAAACATTGCCAACAAGGTGGTCACCCAGATTATCACACACGTTCATCTCCTCCACTTCGCCATACTTCTCCTCCATTTCTGTGAAGACTTCCTAAAAACGAGGCTGGATGTTAAAAAGAATGTGCAAAAAAACCAAACAAAACAAACATGCAAGTGTGTGCATGTTTGAAGCTCACCTCGAAAAACTCATCATAATGCTCCTGCATTTCCACATCGCTCACAGCACCTAGGAACAAAAACAGTTTAGAAATTTGCATTTATACCGGAGTTTAAAAGTAAAAGCGGCTACTTGGACTGTGTTCACACCCGCAACTGGGAAAGTGACCGGCAACCATTCATTTGCTATTCGACTTAGATTCTAATCGTTTATTTCCTATTTAACAGCGTATGGGGTGCAAAAGTGGGGGAACACAGACATTTGTAAATTGTATTTTGGACACAGTGTTTTCTTATTGTGAATGCCATCAAAAATAGTAGCTGGAGCCTCTACACACATGAGGCAAACTGGAAGAGACAACAACAACAACGCAAGACAACTAACTGACCAATACAATATTTAACAGGAGTGTATCTCAGGGTGTAGAACCCAAATCCGTAGTCAGCCTGCAGAAGTCTTAAATAATTGTAAAGGAATACTGGGGACTGGAGTAGCTCAGCGGATGAGGTTCTGCACCAGGGACCAGAAAGTTCTAGGTTCCAGTCACACAAAATGTTCAGTACTTTTCAGCGCAGCTAAATCTTGCCATACCGGCATAAACTCACACTGACCTTTGAGAGTTTGTCTTTATATTTAATATAAACTGCACGCACCATCAAAACTAAACCGGAATCAATTATATGACGATATCCATAGAAATTCAATTTTCTACTGTAAAGCTGAACGAGTTATCAAAGCAATAATTAAACACCCTTCACTCTTCAATCTCTAGGTGGTACAATTGTCTCCTGTTGATGCGGTTTTAGAATACAACCAATTGTGTGAGAACCTCGAAATATTACAAAAAACATCCACTCAAGTTATCCTTTTTCCTGTACATCGACAGCAACAAAAAAGGAACTGGAGATATTTAATGGACTGATGAGGGTTTAAGGTGTAGTGTGCAACATTCCAGACCACCAGCTCTGCCTCTTATTAATCACACAGCTACAACTGAACATGTTCCTCTGAGTAACATGAGAATAGCAATTGTGCAATAATGGGACTTACAGCGAGAGGCGTCAGCTGTCTGAGCGCTGTTCTGAGGGTTACGGTAGATGTTTTGGATCAAAATGGTCTGCAGATAAAAGGAAAAGCAGGTTATGCTAGAGCACTGCAAGCAAAGCAGTCAAAACAGTTTTAAGACAATTTTTAAAGCAGCTAAAGACATTTTATACACTACGTTTTGCTTTTATTTACTCTTCTCTCATGTCGGCTCTTAATGATTTAAAATGTATGTATTATTTAGGGATGCACTGATACCACTTTTTTCAGACTGAGTACTTACCTTTGTGTACTTGCTGATACCAAGTACCGATACAAGTATTGAAGGCAGTATTTCCACCTTAAAAAAACAACTACCTTGCCTGGCATAGCCAGATTATGACCCAGACTTAAGCTGATTCATTAAACTTTTAATCGCATCCCGTTAGATGTACAGCAAACATCTTTGCTGACAAATGCTTCAAGTGCAGTTTGCTCTTTTAAAGAAAATGCACTGTTCAGCAGCCACTGGTTGTGCACAAAAAGTGCCTTAAATGGTCTGTCGTCATTAAAAAAAAAAAAAAAGTTGCTCCGTTTCGGATTATTATTTAGCCGGGGAAAATTTGTTTCAACAGGAGAAGGGCCAGACCTGTTCCACAAAGTACATCTGGGTCTGATTATACCAGAACAATTACCATCAAAGTACAAAGAACTAGAAGACAGGTTTTATTTTCTTCAGATGTGCTCTGGTTGCGATAATAAATGAGTATCAAATAAAAAGCATAACAGGAGACCATTTGCAACCAAAAATAAACAAAAGCGTTCTGTGTAAAGAAAAAGCTGACACGGCCAGTATCTCAATTAAACAAAATGACAAACTACTTCAGTCAGCATACAATGGTGGTGTCTAAGAACTAAACTTTTTTTTTTTTTTTAAATGAGAGGCAGGTTCTTTTTGATGAACAGAATCATCTCTGCATGATCAGCTGTGCGCCTGTTTCCGTTTTCATTCACGATATGTGATACTGAGCTGAACAGCCTTTGGCTGTCGACACGGAGCACAGAAGTTATCGCAATGCCCCAGATGTGACGCACATCCTCAAACAACTGCGATAGCTTGGCTGGTGTGTGAGCACCAGAACAGTTTCGCTTGTAATGTGACTTGAAGAGTAAAAGGTCACATCCATCCACTGTGCGGTGAAAGTAAGGAGAGATGTTGGGCACAAACTGAGTCCAAATATCACATGTGAAGCTGAAGGCTGAAATGTCACGCAACAGGTCACGAATGTGCTTTTTCATGACAGACACCTTTAGTAAAACAGCATCTGTGACGTTATAACGACTGGGAATTTCATAGTATGCCAAAAAGGTGCTCCTCCTAGAACTGCCACCTTATTATGGTGGAGGGGTTTGTATGCTTGAATGATCCTAGGACAGGGATGGGCAACTTGCATGATAAAGAGGGCCACAATTTTTCATCACCACCATCAGAGGGCCACATGACCGCGCACTTCAACTAATCAGATATGAGAGAAGTTACAAAAGAATTTTAAATAAGAACAAAATATTTGTATATTCTTATGTCTGTATGCTTATTGAACCAACACACATTTATTTAATATTTTCCACACTGAAATGCATTTAACATAATGCTCGTCTTGTTAAACGACAAACACAAGCTTGTTTTAAAAGAAACAAAGTGCAAAGGGCTCACATTCAATGGGGCAGAAAACTAAAAAAAAAACAAAAACAGCGGCCCAACATTAAGTGCAACTTAATGAGATACTTGTGGTTTTGCCTGCTGGTGTTAGGACTGGGACTGTTTTGGCCTCTAGAGGCCGCTGTTATGTTTATCTTGTCATGTTTGTTTTGGCCTCTAGAGGCCGCCACTGTGTTTGTCTTGATTGCCTGTTTCCTGCCCCGCCCTGTTCCTTAATTAGTTTGTGTATAAATACCCCTCTGTTTGCTCCCTTGTCACGGAGTCTTTGTGCTGTAATGCTTTTCGTTAGAACCTGTGTCCTTGCGGTTGCCCTTGTGGTTTCTTGTTGGATTTTTCACTTAACCTTTGGTATCTTCTGAGCGTTTACATTTTTGCCTTTTTCTTTTTTGGTCTTTGAACTTTTGGATTTTCTTTTTTTGATCAATCTTCTGAGTGTTTTGCATTTTGGATTATACTTTTTGTTTTTTGCCCCAGAACCTCTGGATTATACTTTTTGCTTTTGCCCTGGATTGTAAATAGTGTATATTAGGGGTGTGCAAAAATATCGATACGGTGAGATATCGCGATACTTTGTCTTCTGATTCAATATCGATACTCAATTTGAATATCGATATTTTTTCAAATAATAAAATCATGTTTCAGACGGGTTGTAAATCCAGTACGGCTTCCGCACCTCCGCTCCGCGAGGTGTCGCTGTGCCGCTACCTCACTGCAAGGCACTCTTCGTCTTCTCTTTTTTCCCCGGCGGTTGCAGTTAGGAAAAAAAACAAGCAAGCATGGCTGTTAACATAAACCTAGAGACGCCGCCGAACTTTAAGGCAGATGTTTGGAGGCACTTTGGATCCCAAAGGAAAGGAGAAAAAAAAAACAAAAAAAAAACAGTGAGCCGGACAAAGAAAATGCACTTTGCAAAACCTGTTTCGCTCCAATTAAATTAAGATGCTCCAATTAAGATGCCCACTGCACTTTTCAATGTGTTTCAGACAGTGTGTTGTTCCTGCAAAATAAGCACAAGTTAAATGTTCTCAGGTATATGTTCTCAAGTTTACAAAGAACAAATTGATATTAGTGTTAGCACTGAAATGTATGTGCAGTCTGCAGTGCAAGTTTTCATAAAACAATTTGATTCTGCTTGTTAAGCAGCACTGATGTGTCCATGCTTACAGAAAAGTTGATAATACTAGCACAGAAATGGGAATTTTCTGTATGTTGTAGTGAAGCAACTCTTGGTTTTGCCAGCAGTAGAATAGAGACAAATATATGTCTGGTAAGAGTGTGTAGTTATGTATGTGAAATGTAATTTTACAGTGGTCAATAAATTCTGATTTTCTTCAGTGACATATCGTGATGTGGTTGAAATTTCTTGCAATATATTGATTATCGCAGAATCGCTGTACAGTGATGTTATCGTGGGCAAAATATCGCCATCGTATCGTGAGGTATCTGGTGATACCCAGCCCTAGTGTATATAGTGTAAATAAACTGTTTTTGATACTCTACTTTCGCCTCACGCCTCTGCACTTGTCATCCCCCTGGTGGCCTAGTGGGGGTTTGCTGGATTATCACACCAGCAAACCAGGTTTGAATCCCAGCAAAACCCTAACAGCTGGTGCACAATAGACTGGATATCAATGTCAATCTTTGTTCATCCAATCCGCATCAAATGAAAGAGTATCAACCGTGAATCTGTTCCTCTCTTTTGACTTAAGCACTATTCGCACGGGATTAGTATTACCTGTGAACCTCTGGCGATTTGTAATAATTGCAGAGAATGTCTGAGATGTTAGTCCTGTGCGAATGCGCCATGTCTGTAATTTGTAAAGTAATAACTCCGCCGCAAATTACCTAATATATTTTGTCAAACACAGACATCCAGTGACAATACTAGTCCCGTGCGAATACGCATGTCTGTGTTATTGTAATTGCGCGCGTTTTATATCTTTTCCGGTTACTGTGAGTAGGCTAACGGAGGCTACGGTTGAAGTTTTCATGAGTACTGTTTTAGGGGCAAGTGGTAGTCGTGCCCCATACCACACTACATGGAATCCGCTTCCCAAAAACAGCAAGAAATCCAAGAGGAGAGCTCGGAGATTTTTGACCTGGATGACTTGTGTGGCTGCTTTCGGTAAGGAACATTTTTAATATTTCATAGCTATAGCCAGGCCATATCCTCCATGGACTAGGGATGGCGAAAACTTAAAAAAAAAAAATCTTGACCGACCACCGAAAGTCGGTTAACCTATAAGTTTAAACAGAGATGCAAACGGCGCGCCTTTTTCACGGCTCGTGCAGATCCGATTTTTTTTTTTTGAGGGGGGGTTTGGAGTGTCTGAATAATTTAATCAGAGTAAATTCTGTATTAAAATTACTACATAAGCAAATGCCGTTACAGTCCATGATTCAGCCGTGAAAAAGTCGGCATCTGCGCCTTTAGTTTGTGTGGAGAGATATGATCTGCAATAACATGCATTGCTGGCTACAGACCGAAACATACTTTCAGAATGCACTGGCCAAGGCAGGACTAAACTCCATGTGCCTTCTAATAATAATTTAAAAAAAAAAAAAAAAACAATAGTAATTTGTAAGCTAAAAAGCCTGTGTCTACACTTTTTTTTTTTTTTTTCTTTCGCCGAGTGGCAGCGGGAGGGCGGGACATGACTGAATGGGTGTTTCTGATTTGTCAGCTGTCTTTAACTGGGGCGGGAGTGCGGGACATGACTGAATGGGTGTTTCTGAAGTACAGGATGTTACGACATATCCAGTCGTGATGTCTGTAAATTGAGTAAATTACGGACTTTGCTTATCCTGTGCGAATGCAAGGGATTTAACACAGAGGTTGGGTGGGAATTTACAAATTACTATAGGTTCACAGGTAATACTAATCCCGTGCAAATAGGGCTTTAATGTGCTTCATTGTTGAAAAGCTGCTCTCACAAATGTGAGTGCTCCCAAACATGCTGGCCATTGACAGAGCAAAAATCTCTGAGGAGTGGAAAACATGCCTCTGGTAGCAGTCTCCAAAATGAAATTCCCCTCTCATTGCACTTTGCTTGAAAATACGGATCTGACTGCAACTCGCAGAGTTCGAGCTGCAGTTCTGATGGTTGCTCGCCGACAGCAGCAGAGACGGGGTCCGTGGATAGCATAATTTGTGGTTTCATCACATGAAAATCTTAAACGATCGTTAAACTGCTCCTGCAATTTTTCGATGTCGACCCTATACTTCTGAAGTAGTTTCTCGCACCTGGGGTTATCTTTTCACATCTCCTCACAAGCGGGAAAGTGTGCCAAATTTGGACGATGGGAAGAAAATCCTTCTATGAATAGGTCGAGTTTACACTGGAATGCGGTTGTGTGTGCATACAGATCACAAACAGTTTGGTCTCTCCCCTGCAAGTGTGTGTTAAGGTGTGTGAGATGCGAGGTGATGTCTGTCAGAAAGGCCATGTCGCAAATAAACTGTGTCTGAGTTTTCTGCAGTAGGTGCTTGTATCACCACTAACACTGTTCTCCAAGAATACTGGTAGTTCAGAGCGCAGCGCAAAAAAACGCTCCAGACACTTCCCTCGCCTCATCCATCTGATCTCAGTGTGCATTTGTAAATCCCCATATGCGGCGTCCACTTCATCCAAAAAGGCAATGAACCTCCTGTGACAAAGGGACCTGTTCCCCCCCTCTGATGAGATTTGTTACTTTGGTCACTAAATCCATAACGTGGCTAAAGTTCAGTGTCTTCGCGCAGAGGGCTTCCTGGAGAGATAAAATGCATGGCATGTTAAAAAAAAATTGTCCTGCCATGTCAAACTCAGGCCTACATCTCACAGTTAATGAGGCTACTCACCTGATGTATGATACAGTGAAGTATAGGGCAGTTTACCCCGCTCTGTCGGAGGAGCCCTGTGAAACCTCTGTGTCTCCCCTGCCATCCGTAACAACAGTTGACAGCTTGTCAAAGCCACCATAGCCACTTGCAACACTGTCAACGGCATTGAATATATCGGTGCCCTTAGTCGTATCATGCAGAGAAACCAATTTTAATAGCTCCTCGTGCACTTCAAATGAACTGTCAATAGTTCTCGTAAAACCAGTAGCTGGCTGACATCCATCACATCTGTACACTCATCCAAAGCCAAGGAGAAGTACTTGCAGTCATGCATGACTTTTCTCAGCTTAATTTCGACATGATCGTGAACATCAAAAGTTCTGCGCGTCACTGTGTGTCAGGACAAAGAAACCGTTTCAAAGTGTTTAACCATCTTATCGTCACCAAAAGCTTTGGCCATTTCTACGGCGCACACCTTGACAATTTCCCCATCTGACAATGGCTTCTTTGCTTTGGCAAGCTCAAGTGAAACAGCATAAGAGGCTTTGAGTGCTGATTCCTGTGTAGTTGTGGCTCTGTTGTTGGTTTACTTTTGATTTGAGGTCGGCTACGACAGCGGCCCTTGCAGCTCCAGTGTACTTCTCATATTTAACTTTGTGCAAGGTGTTGTTGTGGCGACTTAAGTTGAAATCTTTCATGACTGCTACGGTTTCTAAGCAAACCAGACACATGGGTTTGTCTTTGAATTCTATGAAGAGATAATCTGCTTCCCATCTTGACTAAAAGGTATGGTTTTCTTGATCGAGTTTTTTTTTTTGCACTCTCTCTTGTCTCTCTTCCTCGCTGAAGGAGGTAAGGCCCAGGGCCCCGATATTGTTTGCATAGGAAGCGCCCTCTATCGGTCAACAGTGTAATTACAACTGTAAAAAAAAAAAAGGCCGCAGTTAATTTTTTTTCCTGATAATTAATAAATGATCTATGGGCCGCACTGAGTAAGGAGGCGGGCCGCCAGTTGCCCATCCCTGTCCTAGGAGCTATGTTGTCGGGGGCATTACGCTCCTGTTAGGGTCTCCCAAGGCAGACAGGTCCTAGGTGACAGGCCAGACTAAGAGCAGTTCACCAAAACACCTTAGGGATAACAAATCGATCAAGGACCGTGACGTCGCCCAGTATGGCGCAGCCGGGGCCTCACCCTGGAGCCAGGCCCGGGGTTGGGGCTCGTATGCGAGCGCTTGGTGGCCGGGCCTTTGCCCACGGGGCCCGGCCGGGCTCAGCCCAAAGCGGTGACGTGGGCCCAACCTCCTGTGGGTTCACCACCCACAGAGGTAGCCGTAGGGGACTAGTACAGTGTGGGTTGGGCAGCAGTCGAAGGCAGGGGCCTCGACGACCTGATCCCCGAACACAGCGGCTAGCTGTTGGGACATTCGCTGGGGGGAGGTTGAGAGGTACCGGCTAGAGATAGTCGGGCTCACCTCCACGCACAGCTTGGGCTCTGGAACCCAGATCCTCGAGAGGGGCTGGACTCTCCACTTCTCTGGAGTTGCCCATGGTGAACGGTGGCGGGCTGGTGTGGGCTTGCTTATAGCTCCCCAGCTCAGCCGCCATGTGTTGGAGTTTACCCCAGTGAACGAGAGGGTCGCCTCTCTGCGCCTTCAGGTCGGGGAGAGGGCTCTTGCTGCTGTTTGTGCCTACGGGCCGAATAGCAGTATAGAGTATCCGGCTTTCTTGGAGTCTCTGGGAGGGGTACTGAGAGGTGCTCAGACTGGGGACTTCAACGCTCACATGGGCGATGACAGTGATACCTGGAGGGGCGTGATTGGGAGGAACAGCCTCCCGATCTGAACCCGAGTGTTGTTTTGTTATTGGACTTCTGTGCTAGTCACAGTTTGTCCATAACGAACACCATGTTTGAGCATAGGGGTGTCCATAAGTGCATGTGGCACCAGGACACCTTAGGTCAGAGGTCGATGATCGACTTTGTTGTCGTTTCATTGGATCTCCGACCCCATGTCTTGGACACTTGGGTGAAGAGAGGAGCTGAGCTGTCAACTGATCACCACCTGGTTGTGAGTTGGATCCGCTGGCAGAGGAGGACGCCGGACAGACCTGGCAGGCCCAAACGTATGGTGAGGGTCTGCTGGGAACGTCTGGCCAAGCACTCTGTCGGGGAGGTCTTTAACTCCCACCTCCAGGAGAGCTTCTCCCAGCTTCCGAGGGAGGCGAGGGACATCAAGTCTGAGTGGACCATGTTCTCTGCCTCTATTGTTGACGCGGCTGTTCGGAGCTGTGGCCGCAAGGTCTCCGGTGCCTGTTGGGGCGGCAATCCCCGAACCTGGTGGTGGACACCAGAAGTAAGGGATGCCATCAAGCTGAAGGAGTCCTATCGGGCCATGTTGGCCTCCGGGACTCCTGAGGCAGCTGACGGGTATCGGCAGGCCAGACGTGCCGCAGCTCAGGCAGTTGCGGAGGCAAAAACTCAGAACTGGGAGGAGTTCGGCGAGGCCATGGAGGAGGACTATCGGGCGGCCTCGAAGAAATTCTGGCAAACCATCCGGCGCCTCAGGAGGGGGAAGCAGTACTCTGCCAACACTGTTTACAGTGCGGGTGGGGAGCTGTTGACCTCGACTGGGGACATTGTCGGGCGGTGGAAGGAGTACTTTGAGGATCTCCTCAATCCCACAGTCACGTCTTCCACTGAGGAAGCGGAGGCTGATGACTCAGAGGTGGACTCGTCCATTACCCAAGCCGAAGTCACTGAGGTGGTTAGCAAGCTCCTTGGTGGCAAGGCACCAGGGGTGGATGAGATCTGCCCCGAGTATCTCAAGTCTCTGGATGTTGTGGGGCTGTCTTGGCTGACACGCCTCTGCAACATTGCGTGGCAGTCGGGGACAGTGCCTCTGGAGTGGCAGACTGGGGTGGTGGTCCCTCTTTTTAAGAAAGGGGACCAGAGAGTGTGCTCCAATTATAAGGGAAAATCACACTTCTCAGCCTCCCCGGGAAGGTTTACTCCAGGGTACTGGAGAGGAGAATTCGGCCAATAGTCGAACCTTGGATCCAGGAAGAACAATGAGGTTTTCGTCCTGGTTGCGGAACACTGGACCAGCTCTATACTCTTCATAGGGTGCTCGAGGGTTCATGGGAGTTTGCCCAACCAGTCCACATGTGCCTTGTGGATCTGTAGAAGGCATTCGACTGTGTCCCTCGTGGTATTCTTTGGGAGGTGCTTCGGGAGTATGAGGTTTGGGGCTCTTTGCTAAGGGCTGTCCAGTCCCTGTACAAACAGACCAGGAGTCTGGTTCGCATTGCCGGCAGTAAGTCAGACCTGTTCCCAGTGCATGTTGGACTCTGGCAGGGCTGCCCTTCGTCACCGGTTCTGTTCATAATCTTTATGGACAGAATTTCTAGGCGCAGCCAGGGGCCGGAAGGAATCCTGTTTGGGAACCACAGGATTTCATCTCTGCTTTTTGCAGATGATGTTGTCCTGTTGGCTTCTTCAAACCAGGACCTTCAGCATGCACTGGGGCGGTTTGCAGTCGAGTGTGAAGCGGCTGGGATGAGAATCAGCACCTCCAAGTCAGAGGCCATGGTTCTTGACCGGAAAAGGGTGGCTTGCCCTCTCCAGGTTGGTGGAGAAGTCCTGCCTCAAGTGGAAGAGTTTAAGTATCTCGGGATCTTGTTCACGAGTGAGGGAAGGACAGAGCGCGAGATCGACAGGCGGATCGGTGTGGCCTCCACAGTGATGCGGTTGCTTTACCGGTCCGTTGTGGTGAAGGAGCTGAGCCAAAAGGCGAAGCTCTCAATTTACCGGTCGATCTACATTCCAACACTCACCTATAGTCATGAGCTTCGGGTAATGACCGAAAGAACAAGATCGCGGATACAAGTGGCCGAAACGAGTTTCCTTCGCAGGGTGGCTGGGCGCTCCCTTAGAGAGAGGGTGAGAAGCACAGTCACTCGGGAGGAGCTTGGAATAGAGCCACTGCTCCTCCACATCGAGAGGAATCAGCTGAGGTGGCTCCGGCATCTCTTTCGAATGCCTCCTGGACGCCTCCCTGGGGAGGTGTTCCAGGCATGTTCCCCCGGGAGGAGGCCCCAGGGAAGACCCAGGACACGCCGGAGGGACTATGTCTCTCGGTTGGCCTGGAAATGCCTCGGTGTTCTTCCTGAGGAGCTGGCCGAGGTGTCTGGGGAAAGGGAAGTTTGGGCTTCCATGCTCAGACTGCTGCCTCCATGACCCGGCCCTGGATAAACGGGAGACGAGACGCCAAAAAGGTGACAATATCCCACATTATCAACAACCGACAATGGCTGGTCATCGAGAGCAATGTACTGAGTAAGAGGCCATTATTATTACTACCTGTGGGTTATCGCTGGACATTTTCTCTCACTGGTCCAGAACTTGTGTTAAAGTTTGCTGTTGCAGTCTTGCACTACGAGCATTAGCAAACACTCAACCATGAGAAGTCTCTAGATGTTTGATCAAATTGCCCATGTTAAGCAATGTATTCTCCTTTCCTCCTCTTGCGACTTTAGCAGAACAAAGCTTGCAGCAGGGTTCTCCACTTTTCAAAAATAAAAGGTGGTGGCAGGGGTTTGGGGTCCGCCTCGGCCTCCAATGATGTTCGGGGCGGAGCTCCGGGGGGGGGGCGCCCCTGAAGCTGACCAACTCTGGGCTTTTTTGACAGTGAAACTGGCCAATAAATGGATAGGAAATGCTAAATCACTGTTAATCATTTTACAAAAAATTACACATTTACTGTACATATCTTTGTCAATGTGAGACTCATAACAGTGACCTTTCAGCTGAGACTGATGCGCCTGTTAGGGTTGGGCGGTATTACGGTAAGAAGGTATCCCGAGGTATCCAAAAGTACCAACGGTATCGGTCTCATTACCGTCATTTAAAAAAATATATATAATATCTAAATAAATATGGAGTACATGAGGTCATAATATAAAATAATAAATTGAAGATCATCCCGAATAACTGTGTGATCGTATTTTCACTAATTCTATCAATTTCCTAAAGAAGTTTTCATCGCGTGCAGGGTTGTTTATGTCGTTACCATGGCAACCCTGCGTGACATTTTGGAGTCTGACAGAAAGCTTCGCAAAAGACTGAGACCGGGGGTGTCATGGCTCAGATGGCTAAGGCACCGTACCATAAATCCGGGGACCCGGGTTCGATTCCGACCCGAGGTTATTTCCCGATCCCGTCTCTCTCTCCCCCGCTCATTTCCTGTCTCTCTATACTGTCCTATCTAAAAAAAAAAAAAAAAAAAATTGAGACCGCGGTTGAAAGATGGCAAGTCAAGATAATGAGTTAGTGGCAAAAAAAAATAACATCGGCAGTGTGGCAGTATTTTGGTTTCAAACCAAACGAAAAATCTAATATGTCCCCTAAGGCACACCATAGCCTGGGGTACTCCACTTCCACGAGATCTCTCCAATGAGTTGTGTTTTGAGTAGGTTACATGAGTAACAACAAGGTAAAATAATATAACGTATGACATTTGGGATGTGGGTAATAAACGTTTGAAATATCATCTACTGAAGAAACGGAAGAAAACATCGTAGCGTAAACTGTTAGGTTTCTGGTGGGAATTAGCAATGCGCTTGCTATCTTTGTTGGGTGTGTTAAACCGTATGGATTTAAGTGGAATAATTGTAAGGAGTTATGTGATCAAGACAACGTTTTAAGCAAGGTAAGGCCATTTGATTATTAATTTCCCCGCCATGGCATGACGTGGGCCCATATGATTTTGCCTTGTGCAGCTATCGCGCATTTGAATTAGGTTCGCCTCATTTGCGCTGAAGAATATGGTTTATCGCGCAGTCTAAACAGACTTGGGTGTTGGTTGATTCTTTTTCTTTTTTTTATTTCCCATGCTTGAAAGGGTATGATCCTGCTCATCATGTACTTTTTTTTGATGGAGTAGGTGAAATAGTGCTGCAAATGCGTTTCAACGCAGACGTGTAAACGACAGTTGAATGCTATTTTCAAGATGAAGGAAGAGTTGCGTGATGCTTTGAAATATCTCTTAATCCATTCATCAATGCACAAAATTCGCTTTGCTGCTTAATCCATACCACAATGCACACAATTCGCTATGCTGCTTTTAAATAGTACATTTGAGGCATAGGCGCACGTTACACAGTAGGCCGAAACAAAATATTTTTTTCTCGGTAATACCGTATACCCCGGGAAAACACAGAGACGGTTTAAAGGTATCAAAATTTGGATACCGCCCAACCCTAGCGCCTGTTGCGCATCCCTGCCCTCAAGGCAACAGCCGCCTCATAGGCGAATTCCTCCACTGTTGGTCTTTCTATGGCCACCATCATGAGGGGAAAAATAAATGAACTTCCATGCAAATACATATGACCGCAATAATCTTGATTTTAAAAAAAAAATTTATGGACATGCCTTCGTGCAAAACTGTTTTGCTTTTTCGATTAACCAGAAGTAATGAAATTTGCATACACCATTTCAGGGGAAATTTGACTGGATATTTTTGTCACTTTGGAATTTAATGATAACGTTATCGGTTTTCATAAACCGTTCCTGTCTATGAAATTCAACAATATTTGGTCATGTTTTTAAAAAAAAAAAAAATTGGGGGGGGCTTTTTTCACCTTTATTGGATAGGACAGTGTAGAGACAGGACAGGAAATGAGCGGGAGAGAGAGACAGGGAGGGATCGGGAAATGACCCCGGGTTGGAATCGAACCCGGGTCCCCGGATTTATGGTATGGCACCTTAGCCACGACTTTATATTGGTGTTCTCAATTTCCTGTTGAGAACCTCACTAGATACAAAAATCTAATAGAGCAGCGCAAAAATCCCCCGCTGACTGGCAACCTTAGGTTTAATGTTACTGTCAAGTGATAGTGTGTGGTATTGGAAAATTTTTTTATGAGTATATGAGCACAGTATCAGTGCATCCCTAGTATTATTACTGCTGCTTGTATAATGTCCATCGTGAGTTGAGATTTTTATCTGTTATGGCCTTTTTAATTTCCTGTGAATTGACAGCGCTTTTAAAATCAATGATTCATGTACAGAGTTTGGCTTTGTGTATAAAGGATTACTCTAATAGGAACGTTTCCACATCTCTCTCTCGCATACAGCTGTCAGTTTAATAGGTACAGCTGTTATAAACGCTATTTAGCTTTGGTCTAAAGTGACTTATGGTTGAGCTAAGTAGCAGAGGGCTTGTGTATTGCTTAAAGGCCAAGCAGTTGTGGCCAGGATTTGAACTCTTGAACCAAACATTATCTGGATGGACTGGTTGTGTCATCTTGGTGCAAGTATTATGTTACTGCTAGGATGGAAAAAGTCCCTCAATCAAACCACCAGCAAACAGTATGTCGTGAAACCCGACACTAATGACACGCTAGAGCAAGATTAACAAATTGTGTGTCGCAAAACGAGCTACAGCCCACTGATGTCCATCTATACAATGAACTCCGACAGTAGTCATCGGAAAAAAAATCTCCCAGCCTTACTTGCCCAGAGCTTTATTTTATTTTGGAGAGGACAGATTTTTTTTTTTTTTTTTAAATAGGTGAAGCAGCATAATTATCATAAATCCACAAAACCATAACACCAATATATGCAGACACATTCAGAAAGAAAACAAGTCCTAGAGTGTAGAAATGAACCTACAGTTTGAGAGAGTTCCACACAAACACACTGAACTTTACAACAGCTGCATGCATGCGAAATGGAAATAAATCCACTAAAGCAGAAAAAACTGTTTTGGATAAAACTATTATTGTCCGTTACACACTGATCACCCTGTGTGATTCAGCTGTGCCTTTTGAAGCGAGAATAAATGAAAAGGGAACTGAACATTAACTGTTTACTGAAATTATTATTAAAAGAATGATTATAGTTACTATATAATTATAGCTACAACTGGAATGTGCTGATTGTTAGCATTTGTAATTATTGTACCATCCACTATTAGATAAAATTAAAATAAAATCTTACAATACTGTTAAAGTCTAGAGCAAGATTTTATTTTACAAATAACACTTCAGATATTGTTTTAACAATAATAAGCATCGCTGTATAAATGATAGAGTGCAGATAGCTGTGTAACTACATGTCCTTGGGGTTGCTGAGACATGGACGAGTGGGAATAAGATCTAGCCCACAGTTCAAGTCAAAGCCCTTTGAGAGTAAATGCTTTGGCTTTCATAACATCCTGTTCCCAAAAGGTGATGTTGGGAAAAAGTCTTTACACAAAGGTGGTTTTCTTGATTCTGTATTTTTTTTTTTTTTTTAACTGTTCTTCTGTGTTGGGACTTTTCAGGAAAAAGAATGTATATTCCAACATGTAGCTAATGCTAACACTCAGCCACAAATCTGCACTGTCACTCCAGTCATTTTGAGGCATTTTGTGCAGATTAGAACTGCTAATAAACTCATTTCTGTGTATATCTATCCTTAACGTCCTTCTGACAAAGACTGTCCAAGTAATCCGGTAGTAGAGCTTTTTTAGCTGTAGTTTTCTTCGGATAACAACAGATGCCGGACATCTCTGTCTTGGCTTCAATATGTGAACAGCCAATCAGCTGGTCCCATATGTGTTTACGATTTTTATGTCATGATTTACAACCAATAGGAGACACCCTTTGTCAGCTGTCCACCAATCACAGACTCCCGTGCCACAATGGCGATATATCTCTCACACACACGTTAGAGGTAAGGAACATTATTACCTCTGCCAAGGAGGTTGTGTTTTCGGTAGCGTTGGTTTGTCTGTTAGCAACATTACGGAAAAAGTAATGAACGGATTGCTCTGAATTTTTTCCAGAGGTGTGACTGGGCACAAGTAACAACCCATTAAATTTTGGCGGTGATCCGGATCACCTTCTGGATCCCGGATCTTTTTAAAGGATTAATTTTTTCCCCATTGAAATGAATGGGCGCGCGACTCAAACAGATTTTTCCTTCTGGAGGCCAAACCGCAAGGTGTAAAGTCATGAAACTTGGTACACTGATAGAGGAGTGGACCCCGATTGATTTCATCAAGTTTCATGTTGGTACGTCTCACGCTGGGCGGCACGGTGGTGTAGTGGTTAGCGCTGTCGCCTCACAGCAAGAAGGTCCTGGGTTCGAGCCCCGTGGCCGGCGAGGGCCTTTCTGTGTGGAGTTTGCATGTTCTCCCCGTGTCCGCGTGGGTTTCCTCCGGGTGCTCCGGTTTCCCCCACAGTCCAAAGACATGCAGGTTAGGTTAACTGGTGACTCTAAATTGACCGTAGGTGTGAATGTGAGTGTGAATGGTTGTCTGTGTCTATGTGTCAGCACTGTGATGACCTGGCGACTTGTCCAGGGTGTACCCCGCCTTTCGCCCATAGTCAGCTGGGATAGGCTCCAGCTTGCCTGCGACCCTGTAGAAGGATAAAGCGGCTAGAGATAATGAGATGAGATGAGACGTCTCACGCTCTAGCGCCACCAACTGATCATAGTCTTACATGCGTTCATGCACGTAACTTAATACGCATGTCCGACTTTCATAAGTCTGGTGCCGTTGGAATCCTTGGAGCTAGACGATTCCAACGCACCATATGACGTCATTCTCCGCCTAATTAGATTTTCCGCCATTTTGAATTTTGTCCAAAGTGAAGGTAGAGTGACCCTGGCCGCATGTTTTGTCTGATCATCACGAAACTTGGCACACATGATCTCCTGTCCATGCCTAATGAATGATATTCGTTTCGCTCTCATACGTCGAAGCGTTCACCCGTGGCAGCCAATCAAAATCGATGGCGAAGCCACCAAACAGGAAGTGAGCTCATATCACGGAAACACTTTGACGTATCAAGACCATATTTAGTGGCATGACTTTGGACACCATCCCAACTACCCTCATCAAATATGGTGTCATTTGGCCAGTAGGGGGCGTCACAATTAGCAAAAACGTATTTTGGCTTATATCTCAGAAACGCTTTGACATATCAAGACCATATTTGTTGAGATGACTTTCGGCACCAGTTCATGTATCCTCATCAAATTTGGTGTCATTTGGCCACTAGGGGCGCCACAATGAGCAAAAACGTGTTTTGGGTCACATCTCTTTACAGATTTAGAATTACATCTAGATTTCCATGTTAGTGATGCTCTGGGATGTCCCTGTAAAGAACCTTGCCAGCTTGTCATCTCCGTATGAGAATCCACCTTGTGTCTTGGCCAAACTTGTGTGTCAACACGCGAAACTTGTCGTGTGGGCGTGCGGTCGCCTCTCTTGCCAGGTCGCCATGGCATAGTGTGGCATAACTATACGTCGCTGGCATAGACGAGCGAAGACAAATTACTTGCAGTAAATAATTTTCGGACCAATTAAGTGAAATTGGATAATGTCCCACGGTACACCTGATCTCTCACGGCACACTAATGTGCCGCGGCACAGTGGTTGGGAAACACTGTTAGAGTTTCTAAAGCTTTCAGGTTTCAATGTTGGGGACATTGATAAACGAGGCTCAATCTTTTAGTAGAGTTGTGCGTTTGCATAAGCTAAAGTGAACTAAAATTCTCCAATTCATATTTATGCGAGTTGAAGACAATTGTTTACATTCATTCGTATTGTCTAAATTTAAACACACCAATGAACACCAAATTTCTCATATAAATCAGGGGCGTAGGGTGTGTGTGTGTGTGTGTGTGTGTGTGTGTCTCACACACTGACTGGCAGCCTGAGTACATTATGTAACAAAAAAATAATTACCACTGCTAGTTTTAGGTAGCTTAGAAACCGGCTCTTCCATTATTGCCGTTTCTTCCACGTTTTCTTGATGTGTTCTAGAAACGGCACTAAAACTTAGCTTCAAAACCACAAAATGCAACTTTGAGAAATTTTTATTTATTTTTATATATTGCTTACCTCTCTTCACATCGAAAAGAGGAGGAAAGTTTTGCTTGTTGTGACTAGGGATGTTAACCGATGACCGTTTGACCGGTGGTTGACCGAATCAACGTCAACCGGTTACATTTTTTTTGGTTGTCGGTTTAAAAAAAAAAAAAAAAGTTTTGAAGCTGCCGATTTTGGAGCGGAGAACCTGGAATTCTGTGTTGTAAACGCTTGGGGCATGCCATGCGGTGTAAGGACGACAGCTGACAAATCAGAAACACCCATTCAGTCATGTCCCACCCCAGTTGAACACAGCTGCCACTCGGCGAAAGAAAAGTGTAGACACAGGCTTTTTAGCTTACAAATTAATATTCTGTTTTTTTTTTTAAATTATTATTAAAAGGCACATCGAGTTTAGTCCTGCCTTGGCCACTGCATTCTGAAAGTATGTTTTAGTCTGTAGCCAACAATGCATGTTATTGCAGATCATATCTCTCCACACAAACTAAAGGTGCAGATGCCGACTTTTTCACGGCTGAATCGTGCAGATCCGATTTTTTTTTTTGGGGGGGGGGTTGGAGTGTCTGAATAATTTTAATACAGAATTTACTCAGATGAAATTATAATCAGACACTCCAACAACCCCCCCCCCCGCAAAAAAAATCGGATCTGCATGATTCAGCCGTGAAAAAGGCGGCATCCGCCAAAAGGCGCGCCGATTAACCGACTTTAACCGGCTAATGAGGCTCGGTGGTCGGTCAAGATTTTTTTTAGTTTTCGCCATCCCTAGTTGTGACATGGCGAATTATTAACACAGAGAAAACACTCATAATTCGCATCTAAAAAGACTGCAGCTACACTGGCAGCTTGAACATGCTTTCTAGTGCGATTGTGTTGCGCTTGTGCAGAACGGCGTCAGTCCTGCACGCCTTAGCACGTGCACCTGAAGGCGCACCTTGGGCACGCGTGCCTAACAAGCTCCGGCACGCGCACCGTTAAAGAACACCTGCCTTTAATCAATGAACTATGTTTGGACTATTTAAGGACTGCGCCCATGCAAGGACGATGTGAAGTATTACGCTGCGTGTAGGAACGCGAAAAATCCGAAAAATAAAATTTCTCCATTCGGAAAACCAGAGATTTTCAAGAGTTCTGTCAAATATCCAGATTTCCAGGTCATTAGCGGAAAAAATCCGGAGGAAAATCTAAAAAGCCGGAATTCCGGGAAAATCCGGAACACTTTCATGACCAGAATTATGAATTTGATGGTTCTCACGCCTAACACACAGCCACATATTACACGTGCATCCGATCTAGGATCATGTAAATTAGTTCAGTTTTGTTTTGAAAAATTTGGATTTTTGTATCCACACAGTAGGCATATCAGATGCTCGCTGACTGTGCTGTGAAAATTGTGCATGCAGACGCTCATAAGTTTTCAAATCTGTCATTAACTCTGAAAAAATGTTCTATTGTGAATATTATCATTAATAAGCATCTCAGCTTTCCAAAGAAGTTTAGCTCGTTCAGATCTGTTCAGTACTTTGGGAGTAACAGCAAGTTGAAGTTGGTACAACAGAGTTAAAACTCTGCTCACGTGACGTCAGGAAACTGCTGGTGCTTTTTGAGTCACGGGAAAGCAGTCAGGCTCGCTCTCTTCTGATCGGTTTCTGACTGGATTACTCATGAATATCAGTCAGAACTTTTATAGGGATGTTCTCCAGCTCTCACTGTTTCTGATGAAGTATTCGGTAAAATTTTCCGTCAGCTAGTTTTAATATTATGATTCACAGAAGACTTAGAAGTGAGTTTTCATACCTTTACCTACTTATTTTTTTGCAAATCAAACTGATTCATGTAAATAAATTATTTTAGAATATAACTGTAGTTTTCATACCTGCAAACTCATGAGGGTTGAAAAAGGTGACAAACTACCGGTAACCCCCCGGCCCCCTTAAACAGCGCGCGATCAAGGAAAATAAAGGGAAAAGACAACATTTAAAACAAAGACAATATTTATTCATTTTTAGCTTTGCAATTTTCAGTTTTGCATCTGACGCCTCATTACATTACCATTAAGGAAGGAAAAGTATAAAAAGTAAAATTTGAATTTAAAAAAGTAATTTTTGAAGTGTGACACTGGAAACTTTCTTCAGCAGACCAGTTTATCATTTTTTTTAGACCTTTTGGCCCGAACAAGCCGTTCAAGGGCACATTTATGCTGCTCTGCCATGTGCCTCTTTCGCGCCATGCTATCCTTCTTCACCACCTCTGCCCCATTACCAGCAGCACTGGTAGATGGCTGGACACCAAATTCAGCCCTCCTTTCCTTCAGTGCTGCCAAATTCATGGTGTGAGAGTGTGAGAGAGAATCTCTCTCTCTCTCACACACACACACACTCACTCTCTCACACGCACAACTAACTGGTTCTCTGAATACAACCGAGATCAACACATTACGTTATAATTTTGACAATCCCACCAATAGTTTCACATAAAAATGATTTCTCTTACCCAAAACATGCGCTTATAGATCCTTATGTTCAACAAACAAAAAAAATGACTTTATTCAAACTGATTTGACATTTTTTTTCTGTTTTGTTTCAACCCACAGAAACATCTTCCGTGTCCCGCGTTCGGTTCAAAGTAACATCCCCGCCCCTTGCGTCTTACGTCATAAAAACGCGACTCACAGACCACCAAATCACAGGTACCAAAAAAAACCACCCTAAAGCCTCTTTAAATCGCACTCATCATAACACAGCTTTCTCCGCATACTAAAAATGTTTTCCGTCTCCGGATGTAATATAGAGTTCCGGAAAAAATCAGAAAATATGATTCCGTGAGCTGTTTTCAAGACTCGGTGTCCCGTTCTGCATTGCGTTTGGATGATCTCTGCCATCCTCCTATACACACCCGTATTCAAGAAAACCCCGCCTCTATTCAGTTACAATTCGCGGATACTGTCCAGCATTCTGTAAGACTATTGGCTCGTTGGAATGTCATCCAATCAGAGAGACGTTTGAAGTATGAAGGCGGAAATGGTCTGAATGTGGGTGTGAGGAGAAAAGTAGTTGTAGTACTTTGAAGTAGTAGTACATTGAAACCAAATGTTCGGCAACGTAGCCTTGCACCCCCCCCCCCCCCCCCCCAAAAAAAAACCTCTTCGGATCTACACGATTCACACAAGTGACCCATTTTGGGATCAAAACGGTGAATTTCGCCGAAAGGTGACTAGTTTGCAGGTATGAGTTTTGATGAAAAAAATAAAGGTCTTAGGTCGGAATGATATTTTATAAAACTGCAAGTCAGAAACGCAAGTGTCAATTTCAATTCAGTTAATTGGAGTTGTTTATTGGATGTGGCTAACAGTTTTTCGAGGTTAGCCTTGAAAGAAGTGAATATTAATCAAAATCATTTATATTCTTTTATATAAACACTAGGAGGCCCTACTTTTGAGAAATACAAAGGCCTATAGACCACAAAGAGGGTATTACTTTATTTTGACAGAGAATGGTAGATACATTTTTTTTGCTTATTTATACACATTTTAGAATTAACATTAATTTCTCTTTTGTGATGTATAAATGAGAGTTAAGATCAGCTTTATATTACACAAAGCCATTTGGTGAAACTTTGAAGAAGACAGTGTACTGATTTAATATTTAATCTAATTAGCATAACGAATACTAATTTGCATAATTTATTTTTACTATTTCCCCCCCAAACCTGGTATTCAGTATACAACCATCTACGTGCCTACTATTTTCCATGTAAATATCTTGAAAAATTATCAAGAAAAAACATTTGATCTCATTGGTTAATGAGGCCCATTTTGGACCATGTGATCCTTGTACGTAATATTAGGTCAGTTTTCTAAAAATGAAGCTATTTTTTCAATCTTTGATTTGTAATATCTCAAGAATGGTTAAACATATTTTAAATCCTGTAAAAAAGTGTTACTCTACATTCTGTTCTGAATTCAATGAGAGCAGTTTCACGAAATTTGGATTGAATTTTCACCTGACATGCCTACACACAGTCTTGAAAAATCAGATGGCACACTTCAACTTCAAAGTAAACATAGCCCAATGGAGTTTTCACACATGCAGTGTTTGGTCCGTGCAAATTGAGCCTGTGTGTTTTCTCCTCATCTACGTGGCCTGTTCAGGCAGGTGAGGAGAATAAAGCAATGGCATTTGGGTACAAACTAAACCTGGTCTGAGAGCAGCTGAAGGAGATGGTCTTGGCACGGTTCCAGTTGAACTCTAACAGTCCGATCACAGGCTGGAAGTGATTTGACCCAAGTGCAGGAAGTGACCCGTTCATGCTGTGTATTTTGGGTTTTGCTCTGATTTGAATTAATATGTATGAAAAACACTAAGAGGATGTCCATACAGGATCAAACTCTGGCCATACTTTGAGATGTGAGATCAATTAGGTTCATACATTTGGAAAAAAAAAAACGACAGTTAGTTTTAACCATTCCAGCATGAAATCAGAGGTGTACAGTAATGAAGTACATTTACTTGAGTACTGTACTTAAGTACACTAAGTATCTGTACTTTACTTGAATTTTTTTTGGTAACTTATGACTTTAAAGTGCATATCACGGGTAAATTCAGGAGCAAGATCAATGTACTTCTATTTTATATTAAACTTTGGTCAAATATCTGTCACATTTTGCGTAATTTTTTTTTTTTTTACCTTGCGCAATACCAGAAAAATTCAGTTGAAATCAAGCCATTTGAGGCGAATTGGTCCGCCTCTGAAAAAAACTTGGCATTTGAATTTCACGGGAAACATTGATTTTCATGACATCGCGTGCGGGACGCCTCCCTCTGAATCCTACGTCAGCGCTGGTTTGTTTATGAGAAAACGACCTGGTGGTTTTCTGCAAATTTCTTCAACATTATCACGTAATTATTAAAATGGTTAACAGATGTATCGTAGGAGGGTGTAGCAACACCAATCTTGATGGGATTAGTACTCATCATTTCCCAAAAGACCGGACAATGAGAGAGAAATGGGAGCGCTTGGTCTACACAGGCTGTGCACTGAAACCATGCAAGCTCACGCAGCCTGCTGGCGCTTCCGCAGGTAACGTCACAAATCTGGCTCCAGACTCCCTTAGGATTTTTCCAGACGCGTTTTGCTATTTTATTTTTTTCTGCTGTAGATAGATGGCCTTGTGCAAAATTACCCTTCTGGATGAGTGTGTCAAGGGGTATACTTTCATATAAAAAAACAAAAACAAACAAAAAAAAACCACGAAATTGGTCCAGAATATGCACTTTAACTTCACTACATTTGAAAGACAAATATCGTACTTCTCACTCCACTACGTTTCTATCAAGGTCCTCGTTACTCGTTACTATGAAGCAGCTTTGAAAGAGGATGTTTTTTCTTCTGGGAAATGCTCGCACCCACGGCTTTACCTAGAACCCATGTTTCAGTTTTCAGAAAGGATTAAAGATGCATTTTGTTTTAAATGTTTGCTGAAAATGAACCACATCACGGCTTACAAAAACTCACCGCCCAACCTGCGGAAGCATATTGAGGTATATAAACGTTTTATTCCAAGAGAAAGCTTGCAACAAAGTTGTTTGTGCTTTTAGAGCTAGCGATAACGCTGCAATAGCTATGCAGTCTAGTTAGTCAAATGACTTTCTATGGATTTGCCCAACAAGTTGCCATCGCCTTGTCCACGGCTAACGTTTACACATAGCTAGTTAAAGGAGTACGCCACCCCCAGGTGAAATTGAGTCAGTCCCTAGAGTTGGATGAGTGAGCCAAAGCGTTTTGTAGCCGACCCAGCCATTGCCCTGATCTAGAAATGCCCCGGTTAGCTTAGCTTAGTCGCTGTAATCCGGCGTGTCCAGCTAGCATTGTTGTTGCAAAAGTGAATCAAATAACTCAAGGTTTTTTGTAATTATTTCTCATGACTTGTACATTCACATCGAGTACACATCAATGCAAATTAACACGAAGGGATTTACTAGACCAATTTATATCTGGAACTATTTTCGGCCACAGCACAGGAAAAGCACCGCTGCAGGCGCAAAGACACCACGCAGCACCTGAAAACCCTCAACTTCCGTCAATACACCAGCGTGACCTACTAAGTTCTCTGCTACTAGCAGTGTTGCCAGATACTGCTGACGTTTTCCAGCCCAAAATATGTTCAAAACCCACCAAAATGCACTTGAAACTGCCCAACTGGACGGGAAACCACCCAATCTGGCAACACTGGCTACTAGGCTGACACTGACAGGTGCTGCGTGGTGTCTTTGCGCCTGCAGCGGTGCTTTTCCTGTGCTGTGGCCGAAAATAGTTCCAGATATAAATTGGTCTAGTAAATCCCTTCGTGTTAATTTGCATTGATGTGTACTCGATGTGAATGTACAGGTCATGAGAAATAATTACAAAAAACCTTGAGTTATTTGATTCACTTTTGCAACGACAATGCTAGCTGGACACGCCGGATTACAGCGACTACGCTAAGCTAACCGGGGCGTTTCTAGATCAGGGCAATGGCTGGGTCGGCTACAAAACACTTTGGCTCACTCATCCAACTCTAGGGACTGGAGGGACTGACTCAATTTCACCTGGGGGTGGCGTACTCCTTTAACTTAGACACTGTTAGTTAGCATGTAAAAACAGAGTTACACCAACATGAATAAAGTTAACTTATCTGAAGTCCTTTCAGAAATATATTTTAGCATAATCTTGCCAAATAAACAGAATGTAGAAATATTTCTTTTCTAGTAGCATTAGCTACCCAATATGATTTTGAGCTTGAAAAGAGCTTGCTAGCATGTCAGGTGGAGCATCACTGACTAGCTAGCTTAAAGTGCATATCCTGGACCAATTTCATTTTTTTTTTTAATATGAAAGTATGTCCCTTTACACACACATCCAGAAGGGTAAATTTGCACAAGGCCATCTGTCTACAGCAGAAAAAAACCCATCATCATGCGTCTGGAAAAATCCCAAGGGAGTCTGGAGCCAGATTCGTGACGTTACCTGCAGAAGTGCGAGAAGGCTGCGCAAGCTTTGCACGGTTTCAGTGCACAGCCTGTGTAGACCAAGCGCTCCCATTTCTCTCTCATTGTCCGGTCTTTTGGAAAACGAGGAGTACTAATCCCATCAAGATTGGGGTTGCTACACCCTCCTACGATACATCTGTTAACCATTTTAATAATTACGCGATAACGTTGAAGAAATTTGCAGAAAACAACCAGGTCGTTTTCTCATAAACAAACCAGCGCTGACGTAGGATTCAGAGGGAGGCGTCCCGCACGCGACGTCACCAAAATCAATGTTTCCCGGGAAATCCAAATACCAAGTTTTTTCAGAGGCGGACTAATTCGCCTCAAATGGCTTGATTTCAACTGAATTTTTCTGGTATTGTGCAAGGTAAAAAAAAATTGCACAAAATGCAAAATGTGACAGATATTTGACCAAAGTTTAATATAAAATAGGAGAACTACATTGATCTTGCTCCTGAATTTACCCATGATATACACTTTAACGTTAAACCACCTTGATGGCACAGCATGCGTTTATTTTGCGAATTCACATTTCTGTCTTTGGTAACGGCGTTAGGTTTTGTAAATGTTGTGGCAATAATACAACGATGCATTGACAGAAAATGTACTTTTAATACTTAAGTATTTTTAAAAGCAAGTCCTTCAGTACTTTTAACTTAAGTAAAAATTTGACTGGAGAACTTTCACTTGTATCGGAGTGACATTTGACCAGTGGGATCTGTACTTTGACTTAAGTAATGAAGTTGGGTACTCTGTCCGCCTCTGGATGAAATATGAAGATCTATCAGCCATGATGGTGGAGGAGATAAAGATGACGACGTGAAAATGTAGTTTGTGTTTCCTACTGAAAGAAACAATAACATACCTGGCTGAAAGTTGGTTTATTATGGAGCCTGGAGCAGCGATCTCCATGTCGACATGCTCCGATCTTAAAGTAGAAGGAGCAATTGACCCTGAATGATGGAAGGAAATGAGATACAAAACACACACACACACACACACGTTACAAGATGTAATTTATCAACAGTTAAATCTCACTTGACTCAATTTCGTTTAAGATCATTTAATAACAAAAGTGTTGAGGATATTTTATACAAACAGCGATTATATTAAATTAGACAAAATTCAATTTACAGTGTGTTAACATGTTTTTAGATTAAGATCATGAGCAAGCAAATTTAAAAGCATGATGAGCTGAGTGGGCGAACAGAATAACTAACACAATGCAAGGGCAAATACAGCCCCAATTACATACCATATAACGGTGCCCAAATTACAGGCTTGCCAAAAGGCCCAAAATAGAACATACGAAAATCGCCCAAATTAGAAGAAAAAAATACTGTTTCATAAGGGTGGAGAACCCAAAATATTTTTAAATTATTGTTAAATGTCATTTTTTGGCATATATATTTCAATTTGTTGTTCAGTCGCTTCATAACATGAAGTTAACATGAAATGCGTCTAGCGATTACCGTAAAACGTGTCTGAGTCTCTGACGTCTGAATGTCGTAAAATATACTTCCTTTATTTTGCAAGAAACAGACTGTTGCCAAAAATTCTGATAAAATTATTTTAAATGTACACATGTATATCATAACTTTGAAAATAAGTTTTACGGTATGTATTTGCTGCTAGAAAATATCTTGCACACAAATTCCTCTGTAGAAAATGATTTAATTCTAAGAGTAACTTCAATTGTGTTGTTGAATGACTGTTATACTAATTATACTACTGGACCTATTATTAATATATGTAAAGACATACTACAAACTATTTTATGTGGTTATATTATACATTGATATCTTGTTTTATGTTAATTGATATATTGTTGAATTGACATATTCTAGCTTTTTCGATATGTATCAATAGCTTAATTTAGACAGATACTTGTCATATTGATATTTTGATTGTTCTAGATCATTATTGTTTCACTGTTTGAGATTTTAAAGTTCTCTGCTGCCCATACTCTTGTGCAAATAGATTGATATTACATAGTTTCCCATTTTTCATGCATATGAGTGATTCCACGCTTATGGGTACTGAAATGGGGACATGAACTTTTTTAAAAATTCACCTAAAGCCATTTCTTTTTTTACCATCAGGTCACAAAACATGTAATCTTTAATGAATGATGTGTTAAAAGACAACTTTAATTTTCTGAGATGTAATAAAAACATTTATATGCCAAAGTCAAGCCTACGCGTTCCAAAATGATGTCTGTTACATTACTTCTGTTACAAATTAATTACAATCTAGCTATATACCATGTTAATCTTATTGAAAGAATGTGTATGTTTATTCTACTACACATGTTTATTAATTATATTTGCTAAAACATCACCTTCCTATGTTTCAAAATGTAATTCTACATTGTTAAAATTGAGAATATATATGTCCACAACACTTCTGTTACGTTCTGACTTTGGCATATAAATATGTTTTTATTACATCTCAGAAAATTAAAGTTATCTTTTAACATATTCATTAAAGATTACATGTTTTGTGACCTGATGGTAAAAAAAGAAATGGTTTTAGGTGAATTTTTAAAAATAAGTTCATGTCCCCATTTCAGTACCCATAAGCGTGGAATCACTCATATTAAAAAAAAAAAAATTCATTAACTATTTTTATCTTTATTTATTCAGAATGTTGGAGAAAACTTTTGACTTTTTAGGTACAGCACTACTTTATACTTGCACATGATTATGTAATTTCTATTATTTTTATTGCTCGATATATTTAATTGGTTAAAAAAAATTACTAAAAATGATACGTCAAAAAATTTTCGGCACGCTACGCTCGCCATGGTGCCCAAATTAAAAACCTGTCTTTGCCCCTGCTCTGTGTGAAGTCTAGACTGAATTAAAACACCAAAAAAAAGAAAGAAAAAAAACCCCACTTCGTCAACTTTCATTAAATTATCACCCAGTATGGCTGAGGAAAAGACAGAACCCTTTGGGAGAAGTAAACTATAATCTAGTCCTAGTTAATGAAACGCACGCTTCCTTGCTTCACGCCTGCTCGAGCCCCTGACCCGCTTCCCCGCCTGTTAGCCACATTAGCATAGCTATCCACACACCAACAATTAAAACATCCACCCTCTCTGCCGAACGCTTTACAATGCACTCACTTCACATTAATAACATTCAAATATATTTAACAGAATGTGCTTTTTCCACATACAGTGCGCCATTAAACATGAAACGGGCTCTTTTTTTCCACTCACTTGTCTTTCTCTGTACCAAAAATGGACGCTAGGTACTCCGCCATTTTCCCGTCGTCGGGTCACTTGTGTACTTCGTCATCAAGTTACGCGTCTGTCGTCACGCAATAATGCGTATTCCCGTACGCCTCGCGCGTTAACTCCCGCCTCCTGCATTTAATTGGATAAAAAGGTCACAGACAAGAGAGAACTAACCAATCGGGATTGATATGAATGCGAGTGAAAGCCCGCTTCCTGCACTCTATTGGCTCTACTTTCATAGGCAGCAGTGAAATGGCCAATCAGAGGGCTGCGTGAGAGTACGAACTTCCAGCGAGATTCGTATGAATACGGGTGGGAAGTTATGATAATCGATAAGAAAGAAAGCACAACTTTATTCATCACACACTTGTGAAATTTCCTCTCTGCATTTAACACACACATGAGTAATGAGACATACCCAGAGCAGTGGGCAGCAATGCTAACAGCACCCAGGGAGCAGTTGGGAGTCAGCCCAAGGCCGTCCCATATTAGCCTAACCTGCATGTCTTTGGACTGTGAGGGAAACCGGAGCACCCGGAGGAAACCCACGCGGACAACATGCAAACTCCGCACAGAACAGCCTTCACCAGCCACTGGGTTCGAACCCAGAACCTTCTTGCTGTGAGGCGACAGCGCTACACCACCGTGCCGCCCATATAGTGCATCTCGAACAATTAGAATATCGTGAAAAAGTTCATTTTGTTTCGTGATTTAATTCAAAAATGAAAAACTTTGATATATTCTGTATTTATTACACATAAAGTGAAATATTTCGAGCCTTTTTTGTTTTAATTTTGATCATTATGACTTATAGCTCATGAAAATCAGAAATTCCATCCATTATCTGTAGCCGCTTATCCTGTTCTACAGGGTCACAGGCAAGCTGGAGCCTATCCCAGCTGACTACGGGTGAAAGGCAGGGTACACCCTGGACAAGTCGCCAGGTCATCACAGGGCTGACATATAGACAGCCATTCACGCCTACGGTCAATTTAGAGCCACCAATTAACCTAACCTGTGGGGGAAACCAGAGCACCCCGAGGAAACCCACACAGACACGGGGAGAACGTGCAAACTCCACACAGAAAGGCCCTCGTCGGCCACTGGGCTTGAACCCAGGACCTTCTTGCTGTGAGGCGACAGTGCTAACCACTACACCACCGTGCTGCCCAAAATCAGAAATTCATTATCTCAAATTATTAGAATATTTCCTAAGATCAATAAATAAAAAAAAAGATTTACAGTACAGAAATGTCCAACTTCTGAAAAGTATGTTCATTTATACACTCAACACTTGGTTGGGGCTCCTTTACCATCAATTACTACATCAGTACGGCGTGGCATTAAGGCAGTCTGCCTGTGGCACTGCTGAGGTGTTACTGAAGCCCAGGTTTCTTTGATGGCAGCCTTCAGTTTTTGGGTCAGTTGTTTCTCATCTTCCCTGTACCCTATAGATTCTCTCTGGGATTCAGGTCAGGTGAGTTGGCTGGCCAAGCACAGCAATATCATGGTCAGCAAACCATTTGGTAGTAGTTTTGGCACTGTGGGCAGATGCTAAGTCCTGCTGGAAAAGGAAATTGGCATCTCCATAAAACTTGTCAGCAGATAGAAGCATGAAATGTCCTAAAATCTCCTGGTAGACGGCTGTGTTGACTTTGGACTTCATAAAACACAGTGGACCAACACCAGCAGATGACATGGCACCCCAAATCATCACAGATTGTGGAAACTTCACACTGGACTTCAAACACCTTGGATTCTATGCCTTTCCACTGTTCCTCCAGACTCCAGGACTTTGATTTCTAAATGAAATGAAAAATTTAATTTCATCTGAAAAGAACACTTTGGACCATTGAGCAACAGTCCAGTTCTTTCTCTCCTTAGCCCAGGTAAGACATTTCTGACATTGTCTGTGGTTCAGGAGTGGCTTGATATAAGGAATGTGACAGTTGTAGCCCCTTTCCTGAAGATGTCTGTGCATGGTGGCTCTTGATGCATTGACACCAGCCTCAGTCCACTCCTTGTGAAGCTCTCCCAAGTTCTTCAATCAACTTTTCTTGACAATCATCTCAATGCTGCAGTCATCCCTGTTGCTTGTGCACCTTTTCCAGCCATCGTTTTCAGCAATGACCTTCTGTGGCTTAGTCTCCTTGTGGAGGGTGTTAGTGATAGTCTTCTGGACAACTATCAAGTCAGCAGTGTTCCCCATGATTGTGGTTGTGTGTACTGAACTAAACCAAGAGATACACTATATTTATATTGTTTTACTCAAACTCAAAATGACATACACTAGAGATATGTTCTTTTTTTATTTTTGTGCTGTAGACCATAATTATCAAAATTAATATAGAAAAAATGTTTTAAACATTTTAGTTTACAAATGTGTGTACAAAAAAAGGGAAAAGAAAACAATAGGGTGCTTAAGGGTAGTATTTCACTGGGCTGCGACAGCCTGCGACTAGTTGGAGACACAACAATTGCGATAAAATATGCGAATTAGCGACAATTTTCACTTGGAATCACACTGAATTGATATTCGCATATTTTATTGCAATTGTTGTCTCCAACTAGTCGCAGGCTGTCGCAGCCCAGTGAGATACACTCGCACTTCCTGTCTCATGGAAACTGACTCGAGAAGGGTCCATGACGGCTTGCCATCATTGATGGAACAATGAATTCTGAATTATACCAGCGAATTCTAAAGGAAAATGTCAGGACATCTGTCCATGAACTGAATCTCAAGAGAAGGTGGGTCATGCAGCAAGACAACGACCCTAAGCACACAAGTCGTTCTACCAAAGAAGAATAAAGTTAAATGTTTTGGAATGGCCAAGTTAAAGTCCTGACCTTAATCCAATCAAAATGTTGTGGAAGGACCTGAAGCGAGCAGTCCATGTGAGGAAACTCACCAACATCCCAGAGTTGAAGCTGTTCTGTACGGAGGAATGGGCTAAAATTCCTCCAAGCCGGTGTGCAGGACTGATCAACAGTTACCGGAAACATTTAGTTGCAGTTATTGCTGCACAAGGGGGTCACACCAGATACTGAAAGCAAAGGTTCACATACTTTTGCCACTCACAGATATGTAATATTGGATCATTTTCCTCAATAAATAAATGACCAAGTATAATATTTTTCTCTCATTTGTTTAACTGGGTTCTCTTTATCCACTTTTAGGACTTGTGTGAAAATCTGATGATGTTTTAGGTCATATTTATGCAAAAATATAGAAAATTCTAAAGGGTTCACAAACTTTCAAGCACCACTGGATATATTTTTAGTTTTTGTTCTTTTTATAAATTTTTTTTGTAGTAATGTGTCCATGATAGTTATGTGATTCATCGGACCACATTGGAAATAAGTGTTTTCACTGTTATCCTGGTTCTTAATGTCTTTCATGTTTGTCATTACTTTCCGAATAAATCAAATCTGTATTAGATGTTATGTATTAATCCCACCGCCAGGGGGAGATAGAGTCATCTGGTTAAAAAAATAGCTTGCGTGAACCCATATCTGTATCCCTGAGATGAAAATGACCAAATAATACACATTTTCTATCGCACTAAGAATAAATATATTTTAATTTTTATTATAAAAAAGACCTCTCGCATGCTGTGACCAAGATACAGCGACTAGTCTTTTTATACGTCGGGTATTTTCCCATAATTCCAGTGTACCGGAAATACACAGGCTTACATCGCTGTGGAGGCTGAGAGCGGAAGTAGAATTATTATGCCATGCTCTTCAAATAAACACTTATTTATTTACCTATAACTTATTCCGAACTTCTATTCAGCAAATAAATAAATAAATAAATAAAAACTACACCGGCATTATGGTAAGAATTACTTTATTCATTTGTTAACCAGAATAGCCTCGTCTGGATAAACACCATCTCATAAAGCTCCACTCTCCCTATATAGGGTGCACTAGGCTGGCTGTTATAACGACTTCCACACGTTATGTAGTGCACTAGATACTCAAGAGGGAGGCAATTGGGATGCAGCCAGCATGTAGGCGAAAAATAGGTATAGAATAGGTAGTCTGGTTGTGTTTTTGAGTAAAACTATATTTATACTTCTCTAATAAATGGTGTGAGTATTGAATAAGGCATAGTTTAAGATTTCTTCAACCCCCTTTATGCTTTGTTCTTACTCTCAAAGTAATACTAGTCACACTTATCAAACACACTTACTGACTGTATGTTTGATTGTTGGTCATTTTTCCTGAACAGGAGAATCAGGAGGACATGGATGTGTGGTACACCCACCCAGCCTACGCCCGTTACTGGCAGCATTACCAACAGGCTATGAGCTGGTACCAGAGGCACCATTGGGCATATACCAAGGCCATACAGGCTACATATGACCTTGCTCTGTACCCTTTGTTTCCAGCCCCATGTTGCTACTCAGACTGGCAGGGTGAAGAGACAGTGGACAGAGTCCCTACACAGACAGAAGAAGAAGAAGACAAATCAGAGATGGAGGAAGAATCCGAGAACTCAGAGGAAAGTGAACTTGAATACGATGTCAGCAAAATGGACATCACGACCGAGCTACGGCAATACTTCGCTCAGACGGAGCGCCACAGAGAAGAACTGAGTAAGTGTGTGCATGAAATAGAAAGATGAATTTGCTTTTTCAGTTTTGCACTGGAAGTACCAGGGTAATGCAGCTGTAAATATGCCATACTCTATGTACAGTGCTGCTTGAAAGTTTGTGAACCCTTTAGAATTTTCTATATTTCTGTATAAACACGACCAAAAACATCATCAGATTTTCATACAAGTCCTAAAAGTAGATAAAGAGAAACCAGTTAAACAAATGAGACAAAAATATTATACTTGGTCATTTATTAATTTATTGAGGAAAATGATCCAATATTACATATCTGTGAGTGGCAAAAGTATGTGAACCTCTAGGATTAGCAGTTAATTTGAAGGTGAAATTAGAGTCGGGTGTTTTCAATCAATGGGATGACAATCAGGTGTGAGTGGGCACCCTGTTTTATTAAAGAACAGGGATCTATCAAAGTCTGATCTTCACAACACGTTTGTGGAAGTGTATCGTGGCACGAGCAAAGGAGATTTCTGAGGACCTCAGAAAAAGCGTTGTTGATGCTTATCAGGCTGGAAAAGGTTACAAAACCATCTCTAAAGAGTTTGGACTCCACCAATCCACAGTCAGACAGATTGTGTACAAATGGAGGAAATTCAAGACCATTGTTCCCCTCCCCAGGAGCGGTCGACCAACAAAGATCACTCCAAGAGCAAGGCGTGTAATAGTCGGTGAGGTCAGAAAGGACCCCAGGGTAACTTCGAAGCAACTGAAGGCCTCTCTCACATTGGCTAATGTTAATGTTCATGAGTCCACCATCAGGAGAACACTGAACAACAATGATATGCATGGCAGGGTTGCAAGGAGAAAGCCACTGCTCTCCAAAAAGAACATTGCTGCTCATCTGCAGTTTGCTAAAGATCACGTGGACAAGCCAGAAGGCTATTGGAAAAATGTTTTGTGGACAGATGAGACCAAAACAGAACTTTTTGGTTTAAATGAAAAATGTTATGTTTGGAGAAAGGAAAACACTGCATTCCAGCATAAGAACCTTATCCCATCTGTGAAACATGGTGGTGGTAGTATCATGGTTTGGGCCTGTTTTGCTGCATCTGGGTCAGGATGGCTTGCCATCATTGATGGAACAAAGAATTCTGAATTATACTGGCAAATTCTAAAGGAAAATGTCAGGACATCTGTCCATGAACTGAATCTCAAGAGAAGGTGGGTCATGCAGCAAGACAACGACCCTAAGCACACAAGTCGTTCTACCAAAGAATGGTTAAAGAAGAATAAAGTTAATGTTTTGGAATGGCCAAGTCAAAGTCCTGACCTTAATCCAATCAAAATGTTGTGGAAGGACCTGAAGCAAGCAGTTCATGTGAGGAAACCCACCAACATCCCAGAGTTGAAGCTGTTCTGTATGGAGGAATGGGCTAAAATTCCTCCAAGCCGGTGTGCAGGACTGATCAACAGTTGCCGGAAATGTTTAGTTGCGGTTATTGCTGCACAAGGGGGTCACACCAGATACTGAAAGCAAAGGTTCACATACTTTTGCCACTCACAGATATGTAATATTGGATCATTTTCCTCAATAAATAAACGACCAAGTATAATATTTTTGTCTCATTTGTTTAACTGGGTTCTCTTTATCTACTTTTAGGACTTGTGTGAAAATCTGATGATGTTTTAGGTCATATTTATGCAGAAATATAGAAAATTCTAAAGGGTTCACAAACTTTCAAGCACCACTGTACATCAAGTACTTTACCAGCCTCACAAGCTTGCTGCTGTTGTTTAGGATACATCAGAAATGCAGTCATCCAGAGATCAGGGATCACACATTTGAACCCCAAAGCTGCTACAATGATCCGTGGCTGGTAGTCCAAAGGAGTAAAATTGGCTGTGTTCTCTGGGTGGGAGGAATGGCATCCTCTATTTCCCCAGTTAATCATGGTGACGTTAACCAGTCATGGTCATCTGTGATCCCATGTATGCAGAAGAGGGTAGATAGCACGTTTTTATTCAAGTATGTTACACTGCTCTGTGACGCAGCATTAGCACCAATTTGAGAAGCTCCAGTTGGCTGGCTTCATGTGTCACATGTTCGCTTGACCCTCCCCAGTTGGTAGCTGAAGCATGATAGATCTGGCTGGTGGGTGGGAATTGGTAGGTGAAGAAAAATGGGCAAAAAAAAAATGACGATGTACCTTTTTAAAATTTTATTTGAAGCAAGCTTGTATTTATGGCTATATAGCATACTTTTATTTACAGAATGTCTTTTATGGTTCTTTATTAACTAAAGACGTACACCCTGGACTCTGGTCTTGGCTGGCTTTTGTCGCAAGTGTGTAGATCTGATTCTTTGTCAACCTTTTACTTTGGCTTTTAACGCGAGCATTAATCATACATATTTCTTTTTATTGTATCGTTTTCATTGCGAGTTGTGCCACAGCATTCCTGTGTAATTTTGCAAAATACAATAAATTTGATCTGTGTGGTCATAAACCTTCATCGTTTGTTGCACCGTCAGCCTTTTTCTTCTTGTTTTACAGAGAGACAACAGCAGATGGAAGCAGAGAGACAGGAAGCCTATGTACCAGCTGACCAGGACCTGCACCATTCTTGGCGGCGGAGTGCCACAGCCCCTGCCGAGCGCCCAGGTGAGAGAAGGAGTGCAGAGATGAAGAGACTTTATGGAAAAGATGCAGCCAAGATTCAGGGCATGGAAACGGCCATGCAGCTCACCTTTGACCGCAACTGTGACCGCAAGCAGCCCAAATACTGGCCTGTAATACCGTTAAACCTGTAGAGAGACTGACTCAAGCTACTCTCATTATGCTCTAACGCAAACCACTTTTGCAATAATACAACATGCATCCTATTTATATAAAAATCTGTCATACAAAGAGTGCAAACCCATTTGGATTTATAATAGTCAGATTTTTGGTCCCATTAAAGAGTCTTTTGTTGTTTCTATTACCCTTACACTTTTTCAAATGGAAAAAAAAACATTTCCTGTTTCAGTGCTAGACTCCAAGGCTCTCTCATAACACTTTACTAATCCTCTTTTTCACTGATCAAAAAGGTCTGTCCTGCTCCTTTTTTATTTCACACATTGCTGTTCATCACTCTTCTGTGTCCCCCCCCCCCTTCTCCAAGTCCATGAATGATGTAGATATCATATGCATCGAGCCACAGCTCCTTTTTTTTTTTCCTTCTCCACAGAGCTGATTCTCACTAACTAGGTCAGAGCCTCCCTACATTCTCAGTCATTTTGTCTGTACCTCTTCTCCATTTTTCCTGTACTCTTTGGTGGTCAATTTGGCATGCTGTTCTTGTATGATAAAGTACTTTTTAATCTATTTAGATGGTAAGTTTTGTAATAAAATGCATTGGATTAAAGCTTGAGTATGACTTTTGATTTGAAAATGGATTGGGTGTATTAGTAACAGAATATCTGCATGGTTTTTGAGCCGCCAAAAAAAAAAAAGGATCTTTTAGAACTTTTTGAAGTTCAGTATCGTTCTTTATTACAATTGGATGATTAACGGTGTTAACTTTAACACTTAATGGCTTTTAACTAATTGTAATTCTTAATAAAAGGTTTTACCAAGCTATACAACCCAGACATAAGTGATTGTTATTTGTATAATGAGGAAAAAGTGTGTAGGCAACATAAAAATGTGGAGATTTGTTCCTCAGGCTGCAGTATTTAGGAGTTTTGGCTCATCAGTGTGTTTGCCCACTTGGGAAACTTTCGGCATTATGCCAGATGGACCAAACTTGAATAGAGTTCCCAGCCTGCCCGGATTCTGGTTTCCATGGCTACTTTTTTTCCTGAGCATCCGGCAATTTATATTCCCTTGCACTCCCCAAGCAGTCATTCTTACCCTGTACAATCTCGTATGTGTTCACTACCCAAATTTGCTTGGGGTGGTGTTTGGCTACTGAGAGAGGGGATTTTAGTTTATTCTGTGTGTTTCAGGCTGTAAAGTGGGTCGCATCGAGCTCCATCCAGAGACAATGCATTGAATATGATTAGAATTTGATCCCCTTCACCAAGTTCATGGATATACTGTTTCTGCCATGATGAATGTAAATGCTTCCATTTTCATTTCCTTGATATTTTTAGTGGCAACATGCATCTCATCACAAAAAGAACAGCAGACCAGAACCAATATATCACACCACATCGAGCTATCACATCTAATTATCACATGCGCTGATGGAATGTACTTTTGAGGCTGAAGAGCACTCCAGAAAAACACTTGTTGCAATACCCAAGCTCCCCACCACACTCCTTTGTGCCTAAAGAGGCCCCATATGGGTGCCCCCAAGCACCGACGTCATTGAAGTGACCCGAGTTGGGACAGTGGGCACAAACTGGAACAGCACTTTTATTTTGTTGTGCAGGACCTCCACTTGTTTCACTAAAGCGCCGGCTTCCCAGACTCCTGCAAACTTACCACGATGGGTAAGTTCTTTTATATTTAAAGACAGATTGCCAATCTGAAGTTCTGTCCTTTCATAAAGCCTTTTAAACTAAATGGGTCTGCATAATCCAGGATTATTTATGTAGCGTAGTGGAATCGCAATGTATTTGGCTGCATAACTGAATCCCTTTTTCCTGTCAGCTGCATTCCTTCTGAGTATTTGGGTTTGACTGGATAATTAAAAAGTTTGTTTATTAGGATTAAGGGTCACTGTGAATGAATTTTGTAATTGCTTGTTGCGTTTGTATGTTTAACTTGTGACGCACATTAGCTTCCCAATGGTTTTGTCTCTTTCATTCAAATCCTTAATAAGATGTGGACTACACATAATTTACATTCAATTCATACATTTTTATATCTTGCTCATCCATCTAAAAACCTATACATTAAATATATTTTCTTTATGTGCTAATGACATTACTATAGAGTTGTGTGTGTCCGTCCTTAATTGTGCTGCTGGCCTTAATCACATTACATGGAGCAGATTCATGGGAAAGAATTCCTTAGCTCATTTGTTTTCACTGTGTCTTTGGAATAATAACTTTCCCACCACCCGTCCACAGCCAGCGCTCTATACACAGCGAGACTGCACGGCTGCTGGCTGTGCTAACCTGACACCGGCACTTCTGCAGTGAGGATTGATAAATCTCACATCCTACCTTCATGATAAAATGTCATACTTCACTGGAGAAAAAGTGCATAGTGTAAGAAGAAACCTGCTTTATCTAAAAGTAGAAATGAACTGTCTCTTGATAGCTTGATTTAGGATGAGACTGAAAACATTCCACTAGCTGTTCCTACAGCGTTTAACTTACTTACCATGGTGGCAGGTGACATCCCATTAACCATCTTAAGAAACGCCCAGTCCAGGATCTTACATAATACCCATGTGGGCCAAGCGATTTAAGATTCAACCCAAATTGGATTATGTCCTGAACTCTCCATGGAGATCTTAGTCAACTCTTATTCAAATGCTAAGCCCAAGGGTTGTCCTGATGTTGGGTTTTGCCTTCTCTTTTGCTCTTTTCAGTCTTTTTCATTATACTCTGGAAAAGAATAAAACCAGGAAATTACGTTTAAAGGAAAGGAAATGTGGTGCATCACCTGCTCAAATGTATCTCAACAGGTTTAATATCATTATAAAAGACTACACAAGAGTAAAACTACTGAAATCTGGAATACATAAGGACAAAATTGTTTCTCTTGGGTTTAACCAGACTGTTCCAGTTTCCATGTGATATCTACCGGTTGGAAATCTCATAATAGGTCTGTTTGAATCACCAGAACTATGCGATTCCTATTCAAATGGAACATAAACGGCCTTTCTTCACTGAGCTGAGATCAACTTTGCATTCTAGTTAGGATTAGGACTCAGGGATTGAGAATTGCTTCTCAACCAGCATGCAAACACAGACAGCGCCTTCGTGGGCCGCTCTTATTGCCACTGAGAGCCGTGTGACTTGCCATTTAGCTCCTTTGCAGCGTCAGTTTCTTAGCAACAGTTCACCCACCTATTCTCACACACTGCATCATCTCGCCTTGCTGCCTAGCATTAAACACACACAGGATCAAGATGGCTGCAAAAGAATGTTGCTCCATATTTGGGACCGCTATCTTCTGCATCATGCTTGCCAAAATCTCCCTGCTGTTACCACAGGAACAGTGGAGCACTAGTGCTATAAAACAGAAGCTGTCAGCATTCCTTTTCTAGACTGTGAAAGCAAGGGTGAGCACATATTTCCAAGCAGTAGAGAGTTATACTGTACTAAGAGATATTATTTCACATGGTGTCACAATCAAATCCCAGGGACATTGTGGTTTCTTTCATCGTAAGACACTGTCTTTTGGAAAGTTATATAATATAATTATTATCATTGGGACTAGAAAGTAGAATAAGAGTTTCTTTCCAAAAACAAAGTCAACATACTATATCTTTATAATATCACTTTTTCTGATTTTTGTACTAAATAGAGTTACTTTACTTCACTTTTGCTATGAAGCAATTACATCATAATTTTGAATTTCAACTTGCATCATGCTAATTGGTGACTAATTTTAGGTTAGACAAATGCTCACTGAATGTTAATATTCAAGTTATTTTCGGTTGGGGTTTCTGGGAATTAGGTTTCTGGACAATTATGTGAACCTTCACACAAATGTTTTGTATTATATTATAGCTTTTGACGACTAAACATTTAACCTAGGGTAGGCAATGTTGGAGAAACCAGCAAGAGTAAGCTAGAGTTTGAAAGTATCCAACTGAAAAATCCCATTACCTCCTTTCAGGCCTCCCTCCAAAGCCACTCCTCCAAAACACATGAACGCGCAGTGCCTGACTACTTCTGGAGGATGAGTCCATGAGAGAGTGTTGGGTAGAGGAGCATAGCATGTCCATGTCATATCCAACTACCTCATATTTATTCCACTTGTGAGAAAACACGTAACATTATCATATTGAATGTAAACAACTATTGTTAATACTCATAGCTGTCAACTAGCACATTAGATTTAGTAATACAGTGGATATAAAAAGTGTACACACCCTGTTAAAATGATAGGTTTTTCTGATGTAAAAAAATGAGACCACGATAAATTATTTCAAAACTTTTCCCACCTTTAATGTTACCTATAACCTCATCTCATTATCTCTAGCCGCTTTTCCTTCTACAGGGTCGCAGGCAAGCTGGAGCCTATCCCAGCTGACAACGGGCGAAAGGCGGGGTACACCCTGGACAAGTCACCAGGTCATCACAGGGCTGACACATAGACAACCATTCACACCTACAGTCAATTTAGAGTCACCAGTTAACGTAACCTGCATGTCTTTGGGGGAAACCGGAGCACCTGGAGGAAACCCACGCGGACACGGGGAGAACATGCAAACTCCACACAGAAAGGCCCTCACCGGCCACGGGGCTCGAACCCGGACCTTCTTGCTGTGAGGCGACAGCGCTAACTACTACACCACCGTGCCGCCCCACCTATAACCTGTACAAGTCAATTGAAAAACAAACAAATCTCTTCGGGGGGAAAAACATTAAAAAAAAAACGTACAATAAGCTGGTTGCATAAGTGTGCACACCCTTAAACTAATACTTTGTTGAAGCACCTTTTGATTTAATTACAGCATTCCGTCTTTTTGGGTTCACACCTGCCATCAATTAAAATGACTCTGATTAACCCCAAATAAAGTTCAGACATTTACTCAGTTGCATCCTCCAGCAAAAGCCAGGGTTCACAGAGAGCTTACAAAGCGTCAAAGGGAGCTCATTGTTGAAAGGTATCAGTCAGGAGAAGGGGACAAAAACATTTCCACGGCATTAGATATACCATGGAGCACAGTGAAGACAGTCATTAAGAAGTGGAGAAAATATGGGACAACAGTGACATTACTGAGAACTGGACGTCCCTCCAAAATTGATGAAAAGACAAGACGAAATCTGGTCAGGGAGGCTGCCGAGAGGCCGACAGCAACACTGAAGGAGCTGCAGGAATTTCTGGCAAGTACTGGTTGTGTACTACATGTGACGACAATCTCCCATATTCTCCATATGTCTGGACTGTGAGGTAGGGTCAAAGAAAAACATTGAGACCCGGCTAAATTTTGCAAAAAAAATATATCAACTCTCCCAAAAGCATGTGGGAAAATGTGTTATGGTCTGATGAACCCAAGGTTGAAGTTTTTGGCCACAATTCCAAAAGGTATGTTTGGTGCAAAAACAACACTGCGCATCACCAAAAGAACTCCATACCCACGGTGAAGCATGGTGGTGGCAGCATCATGTTTTGGTGTTGCTTTTCTTCAGCTGGAACAGGGGCTTTAGTCAAGGTGGAGGGAATTATGAACAGTTCTAAATACCAGTCAATTAAACCTTCAGGTGTCTGCTAGAAAGATGAAGATGAAGAGGAATTTCATCTTTCAGCATGACAATGACCCCAAAAAAGTTTTGGAACGGCCCAGCCAGAGCCCAGACCTAAATCCAATTGAAAATCTGTAGGGTGACCTGAAGAGGGCTGTGCACAAGAGATGCCCTCGCCATCTGACAGATTTGTAGCGCTTTTGCAAGGAAGAGTGGGCAAATATTGCCAAGTCTAGATGTGGCAGGCTGATAGATTCCGACCCAAAAAGACTGAATGCTGTAATTTAATCAAAAGGTGCTTCAACAAAGTATTAGTTTAAGGGTGTGCACACTTATGCAACCAGCTTATTGTACAGTTTTTTATTTTTTATGTTTTTCCCCCGAACAGATTTGTTTGTTTTTCAATTGAATTGTACAGGTTATAGGTCACATTAAAGGTGAGGAAAGTTTTGAAATAATTTATGGTGGTCTCATTTTTTTACATCAGAAAAACCTATCATTTTAATGGGGCGTGTACACTTTTTATATCCACTGTATGTCTGCAATATGTCTGCCTAGACTTGTGGAAGACTCCAGTCTCATTCAATGAGTGCACGGGCAAAGTGTATATAGGTAGACAGGCCATCCAGTCATTTCATTTGGACCAAATGAAATGGTTGGATAAGCTTTTTACAGCCTTCTGACTGCCACAGATGACAGATTTTTACTTTTTATTGTCAGAACGTTTGATTTATTCATTGTTGTCAGGATGTAAAGAGAATTTCAAGAAACATAATACAATTGCTTCTAAAAAATTGCCTATCCTGGCTTTAAGAAGACCCTGGTTACTTCAAAAGGTTTCAGAACATTGCCAAAATGTTATTTTAGTTTTAACAATGAAAAAGCGTTGTCTTGGAACTTGTCAAATACAATAAATTACTTGATGTTCAGATCAATGTTTCTGTTAACTGGGGTATCCACTTTTGCTATTTGTTAGCATTATTAACATAGTGCTTCACGAGAAAGTTGAGAAAAACAAAAATGACTTGCCTTACTTTATTAACCACACATTTGTATAACACAAAATAGAAAACTAAAAAAAAAAAGCACAAAGATATTGACGTGAAAAGATGATCCTTCATTAGCATAAAAGAGTTGCTGCCTCAGTATTTTTCTGTTCAGAGTTTACATTGGCTGAGCTGACAACTGTGATGTGTGAGGTTCTGTCCATGTGCAGTAAGGCATATAATGTCTTTTAATTTGTTAATTGTTTTTCTTTACTGCACAGTGGGTTTATAATTATTAATTACTGCCCATGTAGCCGACTACAACTTCAGTAAGTCTATTGCTCCATGGACAAAGATTCTCGAACAAAGGCTTATAATTCAGACCAAATAATTGCTAAATACAGTATTATTCAGTATGGATGTTGCTTTCTATGAGTGATAACGCAAAAAAAAAAAAATCTGAAATTCAGTCCATTTATTTATTCAAGGCTTCCTATCTAACAAGCAGCTCAGAGATTGTAATGCCAGATCTTTTTATCTTTCTCGTCTGACATGCTTTCCTTCTAAACACCAAACACATGGTTGTTGTTAACATAGCTGCATAAATGTATTTTCGGGCAATCAAGGCAGAATTTCTAGAAGGTAAATGGTGCAGAACCATGTATTTCTGTGGGATTCTTTTTTAAATACTGGCTTCAGCTAGTATTAGGGGTTTAGACATGCCCATTCCTTTGATGTCAGATATGACTCCGCCTTTGCAAATCTGGTCCAAAAGGATTATGGGATAGGATCAGGCAGGGGATTTAATCTCAGCAACTATGATAATTTATGGAGAGAGTTAGAGAGGCATAAGAGTCATGACCTGCTTTTGTTTTAAGTGGACGATATTGCACCTTGTTGGGAGGCTTGAAGGTCAAAGATGATTGCTGTGTGTGTGTGTGTGTGTGTGTGTGTGTGTGTGTGTGTGTGTGTGTGTGTGTAGAATGAGATCCAAAGAGGTCCTCACAATGATAGAATAGTATGAAATGTCCTCACAACCATCTGATCCTCACAAAAATGTTTTACAGCTTTTTTCTGAAGAACTAAAAAAGTACCAAGCCAAGCCTTTTTGGTTGCTGAGGTTAAAATTACGGCTAGAGTTAAGTTTAAGTTTAGGCATATCATTAAATAACTAGAGTAATTGTTATGTCAGTGGAAGGTCCTCAGAAAGTTCGGGAAATGAGTGTCTGTTCAAAACTTTCTGCTGCAGTTGAGCACTCAGGTTTAGAACAATACTGTTGCACGAACAGCAAACAGCAGCACAGATTTTATTGTTGCGGACCGTGGCAGCTTGTCTATAGGGGCAGGTAAAGCAGAGACCCACCATATACAATACCAGTCAAAAGTTTGGACACACTCATTCACAAGAATAAGTAAGTGTGTCCAAACCGGTACTGCATATCAACTGTTCAACATGTTAATCTTCATTTACCACTATATACATTTTAAAGGAGAACTGAAGGCAAATTTTTTATTATCAAAATTCTATTTATCTCATTTTATTAAATATAGGAATGCATTTTTGATAGCTATTTTGTCACTGCTATAGCAAGTTATGAGTGTTTGAAATATGCTATGTAATATATCAGTCCATATGTCAAGCACAATGGCCGTAAACGAGATTCGCTGAGACCTGTGCGAGACATCGTAGGACGGAAGTAAAATGTACAGCGGAAATCAAAGTGACCAACATCTGCCAACATTGTCAAAAGACGCGCGTGCCCTCTTTCGAATGTGATGTAATCAAGCCGGAAGTTTTGTTTGTTTTGATAGCAATCAGGCAAGTTTGAAAAAAGTAGGCAGTAATCGTCATTTAAACTCGTTTTTGTGCAATATTTCGTTTGGAAAACAGTTTTCAAAATGGCGGCACTGACACCTGGCTGACACTTCACGTTTCCAAGTCTTGTGAAGATCATACGGATAAGCGACGCCTGCCGTGGACCAAACAAATTAAATTCAACATGGTTAAAAAACAAATCGGCCGATAAGTATAATATTTAATTGCAATTAGTTGCCAATACGAGTCACGATATAAGGCTACTAAAACCGAAAACGTAATTGAATAACATGTTAATTAAGAAGTAAAACAAGTTTAAAAATGACTTCAGTTCTCCTTTAAATTCTGTTGAAATACTAATTGCCTCTTTTGAGAGAACAGTAATTTTTATTATTATACATACAGGACACTTTTTTGATGGAATAAAAGCATGTATTCTCTTCCTTTCTAGTGGGTTTTATTAATTTGGTTTAATAGCATGCAATATTGTTAGCATATCGCTTATCCTACATGTATTACGCCACTCTACCCAATGGAGAATGAGCGTTGAATATGGTTTACAATATTGCATGGTTGTCAAGACATGCTGCGTATGCGTGAAAGCAGTTCTTTGTTCGCTGACGGCGCCCACAGTAAACTGTCACAGTGAATTGAAAATGCTATAAGATGCTGTAGTAAATCCCTGGTGTGGGTGGAATACTGAAGCGTGGCAGGCGGGAGATGGATGTTTACACACAACTTTATTTTCACTTTTTCGTACTTGCTTTTCAGCTTTACAAAGCTCATTCACACACGCACACAGACACACCAACATGTGCTCTGGTCAGGAGAGATCCTCTCTCATCGCTCTCTCCCTCCTTTTCTACCTTCCATCCTCACTGCAAAACACACACAGACGCAACGTTAATTGACAACAGGTGTACTGACTTCGCAACTCACCTTCTTTGGCCCCGCCCTCCATTCACAAACCGATGCTTGGCCGCGCCCCCGCTGCCACAGATACATATTACACATAAAACTAGCGAGCGGCTGTGACAATTTGTAAACAAACATGGTCGCCAGGTTTGCTTTGTTTGAGAGAATTTTGAAAGAGAATGCGTATGCATAATAATAACCTCATCTCATTATCTGTAGCCACTTTATCCTTCTACAGGGTCGCAGGCAAGCTGGAGCCTATCCCAGCTGACTACGGGCGAAAGGCGGGGTACACCCTGGACAAGTCGCCAGGTCATCACAGGGCTGACACATAGACACAGACAACCATTCACGCTCGCATTCACACCTACGCTCAATTTAGAGTCACCAGTTAACCTAACCTGCATGTCTTTGGACTGTGGGGGAAACCGGAGCACCCGGAGGAAACCCACGCAGACACCATGCAAACTCCACACAGAAAGGCCCTCGCCGGCCCCGGGGCTCGAACCCGGACCTTCTTGCTGTGAGGCGACAGTGCTAACCACTACACCACCGTGCTGCCATAATAATAATAATATTGACTGGCTTTTTCTTGTGGTATATCAGATATATAACATTCAGGTAGCATGATACTGAACACGTTTTCGGCTCATTCAGTATCATGCTAGCTGAATGGAATATATCTGATATACCACTCAACACCAGCCAATATTATTTAAATATTATATTTGTAATATCAATCTTTAAGAATGTTACCATGTTAACTATATGCTGATAATACATTGGTTTGGCCACTTTCTAAATGCTCTGCAATCATGGGACAGCATGCTCACTGCCACATTTAGTTTTCATAGAGTTATTTTTGCACCCAGTGGTTGAAAATGGGAACTGAAACAGGCACTAATAGAGGTTCATTGGGGCAGGAATCACGCTGCCCCATGCTTGCTCTCTATGAACATTTTCAGAGAAGGAGCAGTGGACAAGGTTGTGCTTTTGTTACCCGAAATTGAACTAGTTGGTGTGGATACCGTCTGTAGAAACGTGTGTACAATGGCTATGAAAAAGAAGAAAAATGTGTCTCATGTGTTAACACTTTTCTCTTTGAAGTTTTGCTATTTTAAAATCATATCTGGGTCCACGGGTGCATGCAGATAATGCAACCATGCCTCTTGGGTATAACAGAAAGTGCCATTTCAGACAAGTGGATGGAAATTTCCATTTTTTTCTTTTGTTTTAGCAAATAAATTTGTTTTTTGATATTCATAACATAGCAGCTTTCATGGGCCAATAACTTGGAGACAGACGTTCATCAGCAGTGGTTATCTAACCCAGCTTACATGCAGTTCAACCTTTTTTATGTACAACCCCAAATGAGAAAAATTTGGGACAGTATGCTAAAATTGAAATTAAAACTGAAAACAATGATTTCTAAATAATCTTTGATCTGTATTGAACACAAAACAAAACAACACCACATTATTTGATTTGATGTTTTACCTCATGAGTTTTACCATCGTTTCAAAATAAAGCATGGGGAAACACCTACAAAACCACTCTGCAGCTGATATGTACAATACAGAAAAGAGCAATAAGGACAATAAACAAAACAGGATACAGAGATCACACAAACTCACTATTCATAAAATCACATATGTTGAAATTTATGGATCTGGTCAAATTCAGAACAGCACAAATAATATACAAAGCGAGAAATAATCTATTGCCAAAAAATATACAAGGAATGTTTAGTGAAAGAGAGGGGGGATATAATCTAAGGGGAGACCTAAATTTTAAAAAACCAAAGGTTCGAACAAATATGAAAAGCATGTGCGTATCGAGCTGTGGGGTGACTTTATGGAACAGACTGGAGACAGAAATAAAACAAAGTGCAAATATAAATCTGTTTAAAAAAAGGTACAAAAATATTTTTAAACAAGTACATGGAAGAGGAAGTATGTTAACGGAGGATGATGAGGGATAAATCTATAAATAGAATAGGGTTGATTGTTATATTAGAACTAACTTAGTATATGGTATATATGGTATATATTTATTTATGGGGATAGTTTATATATTTATATTTATATTTACAGGGATAGGTAATGTAGTAGGGGAGAGTGGGGTAAGATGAGCCACTTTTTACATTTTTCATCATAACTACATGTTAAAGCCATTTTTGCTTCCAGTCTACACACCATACCAAATTTCAAAGTGTACTGTTACTATCTGAGCAAAACATAATTGATAAGCTCTTATGGTTAGAGTGATATTACCTCTTGAAAAAAAATGTCAAGTGGCTCAACTTACCCCATGCACGGGGTAAGATGAGCCACTGTGTGGGGTAAATTGAGCCAACACAAAACATGTTAGGTTAACAAAGTAAGCAACTTTTATTATTAGAAATGCAATCAATGAATCAAGTCAAGTCAATCAAGTGGGGGATAGGGCCGTTGCATAGAGAAGGGGAGATGAAGAGAGAGGTGATAGAACGAGATGGGATAGGGAGGGATAGATAGATGGATAGAGAGAGAGATATGCGTAGATAGATAGAAAGAGGGATGGTTAGAGAGGGAATGAGAGATATACTATATTATAGAAATTACTAAAACAGTAGAACAGTGCCAAAAGAATCTTATTTCTTTCAGTAGGTTAAAACATTGCTAAAACATGCAGCAATCATTCCATCAATCATTCAATCATTTCATCATTATTCAATGTTCCAAGCGTTCAAATGGCAAGGGAACACCATTTGCCTCTCCCTCCGTGCTGTCCCCCCAACAGTAAAGGGGCGGGGCAATTTTTTCACAATATCCTGTCTTGACAGGACAGCCTCATCTTTCTCTTTGAAGACAAAGGTTGGCTTTCTTGCAGAGCCATGGCATGACCGGCTTCTTTTGAGAAATCTTGCCTCTATTTCGAAGACATCCAATTTGATTATCTGGCCAATGAAGAAATGCACTTTCTTCTTCCCCGTGTATTTTGCCACAACATAATCCCCCACATCTAACAACTGGTCTTCCTCATCTGATGTCATATATATATTGTCATATATGACCAGTAAATGTGAAAACTTAAGTGTCATCCATATTGGGTAAGCTCAGCCACCAATGGGGTAAGTTGAGCCAGTGGCTCAACTTGCCCCACATCTAATGGCTCATCTTACCCCATGGCCACCATTTTGTAGAAAAATGCTAATAAAGGGGATTAGGCTAATCAAAATTATTTTTATTAGCATTCATATCATAGCTTAGAAAGCCACTAACTTAACCCTAATGTGTCTAAATATTATTCTACTTTTGTCTTCTCTAAATCATCTTCACTGTGGACAAACATGGAATTGACTTAGAAAGCACAAAAACACATTTTTATAAATATGTCCCTCACCTAGTTTGACATGTGGTGCTTCTCTCCACAAGTGTAAGTAAATGGTCCCGGCCCCCTTTGAATGTGGTCACATGGTCACATTTGTTTACTGTTTCTTAGAAACAGGGGGTGGCTCATCTTACCCCCTGGCTCATCTTACCCCGCTCTCCCCTATATATTTATTTTTGTAATTGTATATTTATATAGATATTTATGAAGTGTATATATGGTATATAGTATATATATATTTTTGTAGTTATATTTTTATATAGATATTTATGAAGTGTATATATGGTATGTAGTATATATTTATTTTTGTAATTATATATTTATATAGATATTCATGAAGTGTATATATGGTATATATTTTTATAGGTGTATTAATGTAGTTAGGATTTCGGGGTAGTTAAAAAGGGGTGGGAAATAAAAAAAAGTATTGTACTTCTTCCCACTCCTTTTTCGAACAATGTGCGGTGTTTTGGAATGTCTTAGCTCTTTGTTATTTTATTTTTTAAATTTCTTGTTTTCTTTCTTTTGTATGTACAAATAGTTACATACATTTTTTATACATGTTCAAAATAAATAAATTCATTCATTCATTCATTCATTCATTCATTCAAGCACATTTCAATTTTGATTCTTGCAGCACATTTCAAAAAAGTTGCGATGGTAAAGCATTTACCACTTTATAATGTTGCCATTCCTTCTCACAACACTTAAAAGATGTTTAGGGACCGAAGATACCAAGTGATGAAGTGTTTTAGGTATTATTTTGACCCATTCTTCCTGCAAACAGGTCTTAAGGTGCGTAACAGTATGCGTATCTCGCTGTTATATTTTTCATTGCAAAATTCACCACACATTCTTTATCAGGGACAAATGGGACAGGCACCCTCTTCTTCCACAGCCATGCCTTTGTAATGTGTGCAGAATGCGGTTTTGCATTGTCTGGTTGAAATATCCCTGGAACAGATGTCGTCTTGAAGGCAGAATATGTTGCTCCAAAATCTCAATGTACTTTTCTGCATTAATGCTGCCATCACAGAAGTGTAAGTTACCTTTGCCAAGGGCACTGACACAATACCATGACAGACCCTGGCTTTTGGACTTGTTGCTGGTAAAAGTCTGCATGGTCCTTTTCATCTTTGGTCCGGAGCACATGGTGTCTATTTCTTCCAAAAAAGACCTGGAATACTGATTCATCTGACCATGATACACATTTCTACTGTGTGCTGGTCCATCCCAGATGCCTCCAAGCCCAGAGACGTCAACGGTGCTTCTGGACACAGTTAACATAAGGCTTCCTTTTTGCACAGTAAAGTTTTAACTGGCATTTGTGGATGTAAATCTGTATTGTAGTGCTTGGCAAAGGTTTGTCAAAGTAATCCTGAGCCCATGTGGTTATACCAGCTATAGATGAATGACGAATTTTGGTTCTTTGCCTTTACACACTTAAATTCCTCCAGATTCCTTGAATTGTTCAGTGATACTATGCACCATAGAGGGTGAAATATCCAAATCCCTTCGTATCTTAAGTTGAGGAACAATGTTTTTAAATTTTTTTAAATAATTTTCTCATGCATATGTTGAAAAACTGGAGATCCTCGGTCATTCTTTGCTCCTCAAAGATGAAACCTTTCCTGGAGACTGATTTTGTACCATATCATAATTACAATCACCTGTTGACATCATATCATTATTGAATTGTTTTACCTCATTACTAGTCCAAAATTGCTGCTGTCCCAACTTTTTGGAATGTGTTGCAGGCCTAAAATACTAGCCTAGTAAACTAGACCCACCCGCCTAGCGGCTAAAAATATTTTTGCCTAGCGAATGGGTCTAGCCTTGCACCATATAAACAAAAACACCCCGGGCATCAAATCATGCCCGCCAATCACAACACAAGGTTTTTGTTTGGATTCTTTGGGCGGGCTTTTGCAGGAGTGACGACAAAGCTGCGCGACGCTGGAGAAAGCGCAACAGGAAAGATGGCTACAGCTAGTGAACAGTGCGCATTTGACTCCGCTTTGGAATCAGTTTTAGAAGAATTAGACTTGGAGTTTTCGTTGAAACATGAGCAGGAAGAGGCTCTCCGCTCATTCCTTTTCAAGAAGGACGTTTTCGTTGTTTTGCCGACCGGCTATGGCAAAAGTCTGATCTACCAGCTGGCTCCGCTCGTAGCCAAAAGGATGGGGTTAGTTTGTGCAGTACGAAGAATTAATAAACAGCTTTGAAACATTACTTTTTGATTGTTTCTTATTTTCCCGTTATTTTAAATTTAAGGGAAATTATTTCACCAAACACCACTAAATAAAAACTCTCAAAAACAGTTTAATCAAACCCTTGAAAAACACTTGGAAAAAAAATGATTGTATGTGGTACAGACTCCAAACTTGTGGTCATTATCTCCAAACTTCTTAATATCTAGAACCTGTTTATTAATTAATACGCATTTTGAAAAATTATTTATTTCAAGGTCTCTCCCATTGCTTTCTGTCGCTCTGACTATGTCACAGTCACTGTTGCGCTGATTGGTCAGAGCGTTGGCCTATACGCACAGAGACAGTTTGAAAGACAGCGGTTTGTTCCTCCTACCCCCGTCGGAAATGTCTACGGATCGAGGCCAGACTAAATATTCACATTTAGTCTGGCTTGCCAGGCTACTAAAATACAGGAATAGATGTAAAAAAATGAAATGAACCGGACAAAATATGAAATATCTTGGGTTCATACTGTCTGCAATGAAATGCAAGTCAAAGTAAATTTAGAAATCACTGCTTTCTTTTTTTATTTACATTTTCCCTACCATCCCCACTTTTTCTGATTTGGGGTCATAAAAAAAACTGCCTTTTTATTCAGCATTTTTATCTGCCATTATTTGCATAAAACCTCTTATGGAAATATAACTACAGTAAATCAGATTTAGATTCCCTAACAAACTGAATAAACTGTACACAGACAAATGCCGCTCTGTATTTAGTATGTCTAAGATTGACAGGTTCATTATAACACAGAATGGTGTTAGTGGGAGGCAGGCTTTGGGGTTGATGGGGTTGGGGGTGCTTTGGCCCCAAGGCATGTGGCCCATGTACCATTTCTCCCCCTCCAACCATCTCCATCGTCTCTTTGTGTGTTTGTCACTCCCTGTTCCCTCCAGACCCCGGCCTCCTCCAATGATGTGGCTTACTAAACAAAAACAAAGGCGTCTGGGGAACCCAGGAGCAGCTGTTTCTCTCTCTCTCTCTCTCTCTCTCTCTCTCTCTCTGTGTATGTGTGTGTGTGCGTGTTGTGAGGAGATTTACAGAAAAGGAAAGTGTATTGAACCAGAAGGGAAAACAGCCCTGTCAGTACTCCAAACATCTCCTAATTGATTTTGAATACCCAGCAACCAACTATGCCACTTTTTAGCATTTTACAAACAAAATTCTGTAGGCAAAAAAGTGTGATTTGAATGTAGCCTTTATTACCTCCACCAATGTGGTTATGTTTTCCGTGCAGTTTGTTGGTCTGACTCTAAGCTGGATTGTGCAAAACCTACTGATCTGATTTCCATGAAATTTGGTGGAAGTGTGTAGCACGGGCCAAGGAAGAATCCATTAAATTTCGGAGTGGATCTGAGTCATAGGATAGATCCACATATCTAGTTTCACTTTTACTAACCTTGCCAGATACTGTATTTGGCCTTCACAGAGGTCTGCGACCTCTGAGTACCCTTCTCATTAATTCTATGTTGCGCTGATGACATTTGGTTACTGCTTTCCAAATGATTCCCGAATTCAGATATTCTTGGATATTCCAAATTTAAAATGCAATATGAACATTACTTAAATCCAACTATGGAATGACTGATAGTTGAAAAGGGAGTGGAGTTAAGGCGGGGGTTGGGCATAGGACAGACACATTTAGAGCCTTAAAGTGCATATCCTGGACCAATTTCGTTTTTTTTATATGAAAGTATGTCCCTTTACACACTCATCCAGAAGGGTAATTTTGCACAAGGCCATCTGTCTACAGCAGAAAAAAATAAAATAATAAAATGCGTCTGGAAAAATCCCAAGGGAGTCTGGAGCCAGATTCGTGACGTTACCTGCGGAAGCGCCAGCAGGCTGCGAGAGCTTTGCACGGTTTCAGTGCACAGCCTGTGTAGACCAAGTTTAGCAGCTAGCAATTTTGCATTGAAATATGGAATTGTCACCTGAGCGCAATGTTACTTCACCTTTGGATGAAGAATATGAGATGTCAGAATTATTTCTTACCCTGCCAACAGTCAACTTGTGAATTGCCGATTTTCTTGGTCTTTTTCTCAGCTATGCTTGGTCCTTGGCTTCGAGGGCCTCAGTGGATGTGGCACTTCGCCTTCTGTCGGGGGAGATGAACACGGCTGGCTCCTTTGGTGACGCTGACACAGATGGAGACGGTGTTGCTTTGGGCATTCTGACAGATGGAACTGCGTCTTTTTTCAGATCAAGTTGCCTCACGAAGCCCATTTCCCACTGCAAATAGTTCTCAAAGTCGTTGGGCCTTGTGAACTGAGCACCGCAAATAATGCTGTATTCTGTAGCATGTAGCCAATTTTTCCGGGTGCCTTGCACAAAGCGCTCCCATTTCTCTCTCATTGTCCGGTCTTTTGGAAAACGATGAGTACTAATCCCATCGAGATTGGTGTTGCTACACCCTCCTATGATACATCTGTTAACCATTTTAATAATTACGTGATAACGTTGAAGAAATTTGCAAAAAACCACCAGGTCGTTTTCTCATAAACAAACCAGCACTGATGTAGGATTCAGAGGGAGGCGTCCCGCACGCGACGTCACCAAAATCAGTGTTTGCCGGGAAATCCAAATGCCAAGTTTTTTCAGAGGCGGACCAATTCGCCTCAAATGGCTTGATTTCAACTGAATTTTTCTGGTATTGTGCAAGATAAAAAAATTGCGCAAAATGTGACAGATATTTGACCAAAGTTTAATATAAAATACAAAAATTACATTGATCTTGCGCCTGAATTTACCCGTGATATGCACTTTAAGTGGATCACTGTTGTAGACCAGTACCTTTAATGTCCTGAGTTGTTAGTGTGAAGGACTCAAGTCCTCAATTGTACATGCCATCCCATTCCTGATAGACCTTCTCAGATTATGGTGTAGCCTGAAATAGGAAATTTACCTTTGATGAAGCCTGAATTGAATTATGCCTGGGGGATGTTAATTCATTCACTCATTTTCAGTAACTGCTTTATGATCAGGTATATCCAGAGCCTATTCCAGGAAAACTGAGAGGTGGGAAAACATCCTGGATGGCATGTGCCTGGCAAATCTGATTTTATTTAGCGAATTAATGTTACAGTCTTATCATGACACTGATTGTTCAGTATATGAGCATTTGATTATGTCTTGTTATGTCCTATTTAGAATGTCCACGTAAAGGCTGATAGAAAAAAAAACATAATTGAATTCACATTTTCTCTGGAGGAAATTTGCTTGGAAAAATTCAGGCAGAAACTTCAGTGGATTCAGTCACGAAGAGGTCGTCTCTTAGGCAAACTTGAGAGTATAATAATCAGACTAATAATAATTTGAAAGTATACTTTCTCGTCCGTTCTTCCTGGGAGTACACACATGAGCAGACTCTCACACACACACACACACACACACACAAAAAAAAAAACAGAAGAACTTCACTGAATCCCAAATGTCCATGTTCCATCAAGACCAAGTTCAGAGGGCAGCAGTAGTGTCATTGAGAAGACTCTCCCATGACCGTCTCCATAGCAACAGGGTCACAGAATCAAAACAAAGGCTGTTGTGGTGTGGTGTGATGGCAAACATGGTTAGCATAGGCAAATTCATATATAACAGCAAAGCCAGAATCAAGATTAGGGCTAGAAACAATGAGCTAAGCACTGTCAATAGTGTTCAGACTTACCGATGAGAATGTAAGAGAATCTTTATAAAAATTGACTGTAGTTTGCTATAGATTTATTACAAAACACAATAATTTCTCTGTGGTTGTTTATAGGCTTATGAACTTTAAACATACATCCATCCATTATCTGTAACCGCTTATCCTGTGCAGGGATGCAGGCAAGCTGGAGTCTATCCCAGCTGACTATGGGTGAGAGGCGGGGTACACCCTGGACAAGTTGCCAGATCATCGCAGGGCTGACACATAGAGACAAACAACCATTCACACTCATATTCACACCTACGGTCAATTTAGAGCCACCAATTAGCCTAACCTGCATGTCTTTGGGGAAACCGGAGCACCCGGAGGAAACCCACGCAGAGCACATGCAAACTCCACACAGAAAGGCCCTCGCCAGCCATTGGGCTCGAACCCAGAACCTTCTTGCTGTGAGATGACAGTGCTAACCACTACACCACCGTGCTGCCCCAGGTAGTATGTGATAAGCCATATTATTTTTTTCACTGTCCGGTTTCCATCAAATCCTGCACTCTGATTGGCTGGCGAGCAGGTCCGTATCCTACGGACCCCGGTTACAGACCTCTGGTGACTCGCTCGTTCACAACAACAACAAATATAGTAGCAATTTTTGTCAACATTTATCTTTTTTTATAAGATTTATTTATAAGATTTTTATCAAAATCTTATACATTTTTGCCAGCGTTTATCAGCATAATAGCATTAATTTTACAGCATGGATAGCGATAACGACAGTCTTCACAGCAAAAGCGAGTTTTACTACCCTGAGGAAGAAGAAATAAAAGAAAACATTTCAGGAGAAAGCTAAAAACCTGTAACTGTTGCTAACGCCGAGCAAAAATATGGCTGAATCCTGAATGACTCAATTTTGTATAAATAGGGGACTACATAGGCGGCAAAATGTAGTTTTTTTCTTGCCATGGAAGTGCATTTGTATACCAAGGAGGAAGCAATTTGCATTACAGCCGTGAATGAGGATTCAAAATGGCGGCTCACTTTGGCTCGGCTCGGTTTTCCCTTTCGGGCGCTCTTGTTTTCTGTTAGAATTTGGTAAAGAAAAAAATAAATATATTATTCACCAGCTTAAAGTCAGTCCAGGGCGGCACGGTGGTGTAGTGGTTAGCGCTGTCGCCTCAGAGCAAGAAGGTCCGGGCTCGAGCCCTGTGGCCGGCGAGGGCCTTTCTGTACGGAGTTTGCATGTTCTCCCCGTGTCTGCGTGGGTTTCCTCTGGGTGCTCCAGTTTCCCCCACAGTCCAAAGACATGCAGGTTAGGTTAACTGGTGACTCTAAATTGACCGTAGGTGTGAATGTGAGTGTGAATGGTTGTCTGTGTCTATGTGTCAGCCCTGTGATGACCTGGCGACTTGTCCAGGGTGTACCCCGCCTTTCGCCCATAGTCAGCTGGGATAGGCTCCATCTTGCCTGCAACCCTGTAGAACAGGATAAAGCGGCTAGAGGTGATGAGATGAGATGAGAGAAGTTCGGTCTGTATGGTGAAATACCGTGACCTCGACCTTGAATACTGACCTCTGCCCAGAGGGCCTTGGTCAGTATTTTCAAGACCTCAGTCACGGTATTTCATGATATGCATCTCCCAGCTGGTAAATAACATATATTTATTTTTTTCGCGGTCCAAATCCTGTGCTCTGATTGGCTGGTGAGCGAGTCTGTATCCTACAGTACGGACCCCGGTTACAGACCCCAGTTACGGACCCCGGTTACGGACCTCTGGCGACTCGCTTGTTCACAACAACAAACATAGTAGCAATTTTTGTCAACATTTATTTTCGCATTTCTCAGGAGAATAGCATTAATTTTACATCATGGATAGTGATAATGACAGTGTTCACAGCGAAAGCGAGTTTTACTACCCTGAGGAAGAAGAAATAAAATAAAAGATTTCAGGAGAAAGCTAAAAACCTCTAACTGTTGCTAACGCCGAGCAAAAACATGGCTGAATCCTGAATGACTCAATTTTGTATAAATAGGGGGCTACATAGGCGGCAAAATGTATTTTTTTTCCTGCCATGGAAGTGCACTTGTATACCGAGGAGGAAGCAATTTGCATTACAGCTGTGAATGAGGATTCAAAATGGTGGTTCGGCTCGGTTTTCCCTTTCGGGCGCTTTCGTTTTCTGTTAGAATTTGGTAAAGAAAAAAATAAATATATTATTTACCAGCTTAAGGTCGGTCCGTATGGTGAAATACCGTGACCTCGGCCTTGAATACTGACCTCGGCACAGAGGGCCTCGCTCAGTACTTTCAAGACCTCGGTCACGGTATTTCACCATACGGACCTCCCAGCTGGTAAATAACATATATATACTACTATACAGAGTGTACAGAGTGGTACTTAGATTTAATTTCCCTTACAGCAGTCCTGATGTTACCATGTTTTTTTAAACTCACCCCTGAACCCTATACAAAAGGTTTAAACAAAATCAACAGCAGCTCAGATATCTTCATTATAGTGTTAATATTCTCTAAATCTGCTCATTTACGCAATATCCAAACAACCATCATTTCCATTTCAACAACGCTATAACACATCTAGAAAAGAACTGCTTTATGCTTGCATTTGTATGCTTGTGAAGATGACTCAGTTGATTTATAAATGTACTGTCTGAGTTTTCCAGAAGCATGCCATCCACATTAGTCATCACTTACCATTTAACAAGTTGCCCAAACACCATCTTGACCATCATATGACTGTCTCCAAGTTAACTAAACAAACACTTCATAATTTATTCCATGAGCATAGTTTAGGATCTGTAACGTTAGCACAGTATTGTTTTTACAATTCAAACAGTGCCACATCTCACCTGACAGATTAAATGTCCTAGCATGTGGATGAAGTAAGGTTTTTTTTTCTGGTGTTTATAGTGTTTGGGCTTCAAAAGAAGACCATGCGTCCCATCTTTTCCACTGTAACTCTTTCTGGAACACATGAAAGAGGCATAATAGCCTCATTACTAAAGGAGACCTGCTGTCTGCTTGTTCTACCTTAACCACATCAAACAATAGGCTACATCTGGCTTTTAAACACCTACAAAGTTGTATTAGCTATTCAAGCATTGGATTATTCCACAGCTGTAGTGCCATTAGTGTCCCACTGATATTACATTTATAAATGTGCATGTAAGGCAAAACAGCATAACATTTTAAACCCAGGTAAAGTGTCACATCAATATGTGTAAATGATTAAGATAAGTAACTTACAAATAACATTCGTAAAACCTATCCATAGCACTTAGAAAAATGTGTCGCAGCTCATGATAATTACACTTTACCTTATTCATACATTATTCATACTTCAAAAATCCTATTATTTAACAATTATTCACTGGAGGTGAGGTGAATATTGGTGAATAATAACCAAAACAAAGTCGAAGTTATTATTCACCGATATTCACTGAGCCTGAGGCAGATAATTGTTTTCGTATAAATACACAGGTGATTTTTTTAAAAAATCATATAAAAATTTTATTTCAATCTTCAAAAGCCGCATGCAAATGTAATGCATGCAGAATTGCGGCATGTGCGCAGACTTGTGTCACTTATCTATGCCGAGTCACATCAAATACTTTGTTTTGAAATAGATAAAATAAATCACAAATCCACCTTACCTTTGAATAGTTTTAGACCAAACTTCGTAGCATCTTTAGTGCTTTTAGGAACAGGATTTTCTTTCATCATTTCTAATTCTTCCTCACTTACGGTGATTATTTTCATTGATATCATGATACTGATGGATGAGGTCAATTTGAACATAGAGCCCTGTTACATCCATTTTAGATTGAAAAGAAATTCTTAATTAATACAAATACATTTGAACTAAATCCTTAGGATGCCCTTAGTGTCGTAATGTGCTCAGAATTGATGCTAGTTAACTACACTTTGTATATTTGCAAGTTCTGTGTTAAAACCTCAACTCTGTTACTCATTTAAGAGCAAAATGCAACCGATGTCAACAACAAAATTTGAGATTGTTGCCTAAGATGGGTTAAAACATTTTGAATGGTTGAATATATAATTAGAGTGAATGTTGAAAATAGTCAAACAAACAAACAGTTAAATCATACCCCAATTGTCGAATGACCCCAAACATAAAAATACAGGATGTGCAAAATAATGTACTCCATAATGTATCTTTTTAGAATTAGTATTGATTATTTAATTTCAAACAGCCTTTGGCATGGGAGTGGTGAAGAATGGACTAAGAATCATACATGTCAACCTTTCATCAATCAAATCTGTATAACCAACCTCCAAAATCCATATTTCCCTTATAAAATCCGTATAAGATGCAAATTAAAATAATTTACCTAAAATTTGAATGATAATTAACAATGATATATCCCAGTTACTTTTTATTCAATATTAATAACAATAAACCTTCAGAATGAATACATTGTTTGACAAAAACACAAAGTGTTATCAGCGTATTAGTCAGGAAAATCTGTTCGTAAAATTACATTATAATGACCAAATACAATGAAAAGTATTTTTCCAGTCTCACCTGTGAAAGGTAATCTCATGTGATCTCGTTTGGACGGTAAACCTGTTGGTACAGTTAAACGCAGCACATGAATGAGGCATCTTTATTCTCGGCTACTGTCTAGATGCTATACCAGAGACGGTTGAAGAATCTCCACTTTGCCACATCCAATATGGCGGCAAGGATGACATATGATTCTACGCAGAAGGCGGCGTCTATGTTTATATGTCTATGACTTCCCGGTTGGCGGGATTCTCGCAATGCGGTGTGCGCATGATCAAAAGTGGAACGAAGTCTCGCTACCACAAGATAACGCGCGATTTCATAAGACTCTTTACTGGCTGTCTGTGGTGTACAGTAAATGTTATGCGCTCTTTTATCTCATCTCATCTCATTATCTCTAGCCGCTTTATCCTTCTACAGGGTCGCAGGCAAGCTGGAGCCTATCCCAGCTGACTACGGGCGAAAGGCGGGGTACACCCTGGACAAGTCGCCAGGTCATCACAGGGCTGACACATAGACACAGACAACCATTCACACTCACACCTACGGTCAATTTAGAGTCACCAGTTAACCTAACCTGCATGTCTTTGGACTGTGGGGGAAACCGGAGCACCCAGAGGAAACCCACACAGACACGGGGAGAACATGCAAACTCCACACAGAAAGGCCCTCGCCGGCCCCGGGGCTCGAACCCAGGACCTTCTTGCTGTGAGGCGACAGCGCTAACCACTACACCACCGTGCCGCCCGCGCTCTTTTATCATTGTGGTAATTGATTATAGCTCTAAATAAATATTGAAGTTTTTTTAAAGAATCCATATAACTTTATTTATACGCCCGTACGTTTATTGAATCAAATCCGTATAAAATACGGACATTCCGTATAGGTTGACATGTATGAAGAATAGATGCTGTGAATATTACACGTGTGTGAGAAAGAAAATGATGGGCTATCTCCTTAGGAAGTTTCCATCCATAGCCGCTCATCCTGTTCTACAGGGTTGCAAGCAAGCTGGAGCCTATCCTAGCTGACTATGGGCGAGAGGCGGGGTACACCCTGGACAAGTCACCAGGTTATTGCAGGGCTGATGCATAGAGACAAACAACCATTCACACTCACATTCACACCTACAGTCAATTTAGAGTCACCAGTTAACCTAACCTGCATGTCTTTGGACTGTGGGGGAAACCGGAGCACCCGGAGGAAACCCACGCGGACACAGGGAGAACATGCAAACTCCGCACAGAAAGGCCCTCGCCAGCCGCTGGGCTCAAACCCAGGACCTTCTTGCTGTAAGGCGACAGCGCTAACCACTACACCACCGTGCCGCCAAACAGTAAATCATACAATAAAATGTATCTTTTATAAACTCGTTAATTAAAGGTTTATGTTTAGCTAAAGGACTCCAGTGAAAGCCCCTCATTGAAATACAAGCTAGTTTATTTGGCAGCATCCTAACACAAGCTAGCTAGCTGTTTCTATGATGCTTCTATGATAGGTTTGGCTATGGTTGTAGTTAAACAAATTGTGTAAACAGTATCAGATATTTTGTGGATGTAACATTTATAATTATGTGATTAATTTGAGTAAGAATTCTGGTTTATACATGTCACTATGTAGGACACAGTCTGTGATATATTTGTAGTTAACTGTGTTTTGTTATCTGTGTATCTTTCTTTCTTTGTAAGATTCAAAACAATTAAATTTTTACGTAACATGACGGTTAGCTGGTGTTTGACAGGGCTATATTGTGTGTCTTTAATTAAGCTACATGAACCCATTACAGTGTTCAATATCTGATTATCAGTTGATCTCTTAGCTACTGATTGTGTAGTTGCTGTTTTTTTATCATAAGACCCTGGAGGCCCATGTACCCTTTCTCTATCCAAGATGGTTAGACATTTTTATTGTCGGCCATTTTGTGCAGCCTTATGTGGGTGGTGTGGCGTTAATTTCAGATCCTCCCCCTTCTGTTTTTAACAACTCGCTCTGCTGTCTCAATTATTACTTACAGCTTATGTCTAGACCTTAGCTTGACCTTAGTTAACCTATAATACACTATACAAAACAAGCCCAGGCTTAGTCACAAAGCTGTAAAGGATTATGTTTAGGAGGGAAGGCTTCATGGTAGGAGGTTTTGGCATGTCTCCAAGCTACAACAATCCAATGCCATGCAACATCCTAAAAAGTGTAATGTGTGTGAATGATATATATATCACATCACCACTAACCTTGGTATAGCCTTGACTGTTCTTAATTTTATACACAACATGTCCCATGGGAATTATAAATTTGAAATTGTGATAATGAAAATGGAAGAGAGAAGCTTTTAGTGACCAGAGAAATGATGTGTTTAAAAGCCGCAGGGTTTGTCGTGAAAGCTTGGCAGGAAGTGGAAATCCCTTAATTATACCTTTCTCCAGATGCACAAATTTATGGAGCAGGTTTGTACCTATTAGAAAGGAAGTTGTTATTCATGAAGAACTTAAGTACACTTGTACAGATAAAGTGAGCCAAAATTTGGTTGAAGTGGAAGCAACAGCTAGTGTTGCATGGTGTTTCAGCATGGTGGCGATACATCTGCGCTTCTTTAATGTTCATAGATAATGTTCATTAGGAAAGATGGCATCACTGTGTTGCCATAAGCAAATATAAGATTGTTATAAGCCGACTGTTAACATGCTAAACAGCATAAATGATGGCATACAAAACAATGTAATTTTCCCATCAAATAGTAGGAGAAACAGTCACAGTGAAAAATTTTAACTTTAGTTTTCACTCAAAATTACATATGGCAAAAGTATTGGCACCCATAAAAGACTTATTATCCATCCATCATATGTAATCGCTTATCCTGTGCAGGGTCGCGGGCAAGCTGGAGCTTATCCCAACTGACTATGGGCAAGAGGCAGGGTACACCCTGGACAAGTCACCAGATCATCGCAGGCCTGACACATCGAGACAAACAACCATTCACACCTACGGTCAATTTAGAGCCACCAATTAGCCTAACCTGCATGTCTTTGGACTGTGGGGGAAACCCACGCAGATACGGGGAGAACATGCAAACTCCACACAGAAAGGCCCTCGTCGGCCACTAGGCTCGAACCCAGAACCTTCTTGCTGTGAGACGACAGTGCTAACCACTACACCACCGTGCCGCCAAGGAATCATTATGATACATGCAAATAAGTTCACTTTCTTTATTTTTAGCCCCCAGAAATGCATTCCTTTGACGGTACATGCAAAAAAAAAAAGTTACATGTAAAATCCCTTTGCCAAAAAAAACCCCTCCAAAAAGCTGTGCTGAAAGCTGAAAGAGACAGATTGTGGTAGATGTGACTGTCGACTATCAAAAAAATGGACAGTACATCACTTCTAAAAAGTGAAGCCACAACAGGTCTAGTGCCCCTGGTGGCTGGTTGCAGTACAGTTTGTAGCCCCGTCCATCCCCAAGAATATCAATGATGAAATTGTCTTGTTTCCCCCATGCCGCTTTTCTCGTCGAAACTGTCTTTCCATCTACAGTGTCGAAATTAAACTCTTAGTTTTCGCTGTGCTGAAATCTGCACATTTTTTATTTTCCCCTAGAAATTATTTTTTTAAAACATTTTTCTCCTATAACTTAAGAAGACGTCAATACACTACCAGTACAGACTGTCTGAAGCCAGCCATTTAACTTTCCTACAGAATTTGCTGTCATATACTTTTTGAACTTTTTTTGCACACATGCACTTTTATTAAAACCTTTTGAAACATTGAGAAGTTTAATAGGAAAAAGGATGCTAGCTTAATCATGCTAGCGCATATAGTCACCATGATAGCAATATTAATTTTAACGACATCCAGCCAGTCAGCTATTGAAATTTGCGCAAAAGCCATTTGTTCTTCAGGGAAAACACATACACTACCAATAACATGAGGATGGATTTTATAATTAGGTGTCCCAAATACAGTAATAAGTTTTTAATTCACTCTGATCGAAACCAGCTGCGCTTTCTGAAACCACAGATAATCTGTGGTCGAATGTCCTGTTCATGTCCAAGTGATAAATGTCCTTATTAGATGCATCTGTATTAATGAAATATCTCCAGCTGAAGACTGATTACCACCATGAACACATTCTGCAATGCACTGGAAGGGGGTGGGTCGACCAAAGGATTAGGGTGAACCTCACTTTGTCACTTGTCTCTACTGCGCAAACTCAAGAAGGAGAAAGCCTCTACTGTGCAGATGCTGGTTGCAAATTTTATAACATGGTGGAGGTATTTCGGTTTCATTTCTAAAGAATGGGAATGAACTGAGCAACACTGTCCATGTCTTCTACAATCAATGGATGTGACCAAGTCAGAACATTTATATATATAGGGGTGGCACGGTGGTGTAGTGATTAGCGCTGTTGCCTCACAGCAAGAAGGTCCTGGGTTCAAGCCCAGCGGCCGGCGAGGGCCTTTCTGTGTGGAGTTTGCATGTTCTCCCCGTATCTGCATGGGTGTGCTCTGGTTTCCCCCAAAGACATGTAGGTTAGGCTAATTGGTGGCTCTAAATTGAGTATGAATGGTTGCTTGTCATCAAGGTAAACGCTGGCTACTTTAAAGAATATGAAACATATTTTGTTTAACACTTTTGTTTACCGCATAATTCCATATATGTTCCATATGTTATTTCATAGTTTTGATGTCTTCAGTATTGTTCTACAATAGTCCAAATACAGAAAAACCTATGAATGAGTGGGTGTGTCCAAACTTTTGACTGGTACAGTATGTGTGTGACTACAAACAGCTGAGATTTTCTTAATGAAATCAGAAACCGTGCCAGACGCTGCTGTCCCTCAGCTACAGCAAAAGAAATTTATCTGAAATTATGATTATGTGTCGTAAACTGTGGATTGGCTGCTTCTTTCATTGAGTTTGCCGTGACGTTACGTTCTGAAACAGTCCATAATTAGACAAACATCTCAAATATACAGATGCGTTCTGTGTTTTAAAATAATGTTTGCGACAAAAATTAGTGTACAATTTATACACCGTCTATTTTTCATTCAGAATCTTACAAAAGGTGAAAACTGCACAAAAATAATCAAACTCCATGAGCCACTATTAGCTTCTAATCCTGTCTTTCAGTAGACAGCAATTACGACAGTCTTTATCACACAGGCATATATTTTGGTACATAAGCTGGTCTTAAAATTTGGCAGCTGTAACAAGATAATCTCTTTACATTACCAATATAAACCCACCTTACATTTAATTTAAGATAATTAACTATACAGTAGTGTGTAGATATCTGACAAGATGAATGTCGGAGTGTTCTTGAGTCTATACTCACACATTATGTTCTTTATACCAGCTCTTAGGACTATAGTCATTCTCCATATGTTATCTGTGCAGCTATGAGTGTTTATGTCTACTCTTAGTGTATATGAAAAGGTTTATAGCACGAGGTGATGAAGATTTATTATTGAGCTTAAAAAAAAGGGCTAAAGGTTAATACACTTCATTTCTCCTCGAACCTTGTGTCTGACCTGAGAATAACGATCCATTAGTCCTGATCAGTGATCAGTCCTATCTGTCTCAAACATATATATATTGTACAGCTGTAAAATCAGTGCCTTTTCTCTAGTACGCCTACTCCGAGTAAAATATGAGCTTGTGTCCTCTTGGAGCTGATAAGTCACCTTAAATGGTAATGATGATGTGAAGGGATTACAGTGACTCCTTTTCCCCCTAGCCAGCTGTGCTTGGACGTACGCCTGCGTAAGGCCTGACACATCCATCAGAGGCAACGTAAGGCCACATGCATGATATTTAATACTATTTAAGAGGATTCAGGGCGGATGACATCTTTTTGTTTGTGTGCATGTTTTATTATTAGAAAATAGAAAATGGTGGATACAAACCTTTGTAGCAGTTTGCTTGTAAATGGCACACGTGACTGGAACTGTTTGGATATAGAGTACTTCAACTCTCATAAACTTCTTCTCTTTCCAAGGGTGACTCTTGAGTGGTTTAGTTTTCCTGGTTTACATTTCAGTGCATTTTGTATATCTAGTCTAATGTCAGCCATTTCTAAAAGACAAGGAGTGAAAGCTACCACTAGATAATATTTACAACACTATATATTGCACTACTACATTATAATATATGTATACAGTATAAGACTACATGACAACACACTAGACTACCATGGATAGAATATATTATACATGGTACTAGACTATTAGTATGTATATAGTACTGTACAGTACCAAACTACATCATTTGCAAATTTCTATATTATACATACCTTAGGAACTACAGTGGTGCTTGAAAGTTTGTGAACCCTTTAGAATTTTCTATATTTCTGCATAAATATGACCTAAAACATAATCAGATTTTCACACAAGTCCTAAAAGTAGATAAAGAGAACCCAGTTAAACAAATGAGACAAAAATATTATACTTGGTCATTTATTTATTGAGGAAAATGATCCAATATTGCATACCTGTGAGTGGCAAAAGTATGTGAACCTCTAGGATTAGCAGTTAACTTGAAGGTGAAATTAGAGTCAGGTGTTTTCAATCAATGGGATGACAATCAGGTGTGAGTGGGCACCCTGTTTTATTTAAAGAACAGGGATCTATCAAAGTCTGATCTTCACAACACATGTTTGAGGAAGTGTATCATGGCACGGACAAAGGAGATTTCTGAGGACCTCAGAGAAAGCATTGTTGATGCTCATCAGGCTGGAAAAGGTTACAAAACCATCTCTAAAGAGTTTGGACTCCACCAATCCACAGTCAGACAGATTGTGTACAAATGGAGGAAATTCAAGACCATTGTTACCCTCCCCAGGAGTGGTCGACCAACAAAGATCACTCCAAGAGCAAGGCGTGTAATAGTCGGCGAGGTCAGAAAGGACCCCAGGGTAACTTCTAAGCAACTGAAGGCCTCTCTCACATTGGCTAATGTTAATGTTCATGAGTCCACCATCAGGAGCACACTGAACAACAATGGTGTGCATGGCAGGGTTGGAAGGAGAAAGCCACTGCTCGCCAAAAAGAACATTGCTGCTCGTCTGCAGCTTGCTAAAGACAGAAGGCTATTGGAAAAAAGTTTTGTGGACAGATGAGACCAAAATAGAACTTTTTGGTTTAAGTGAGAAGCGTTATGTTTGGAGAAAGGAAAACACTGCATTCCAGCATAAGAACCTTATCCCATCTGTGAAACATGGTGGTGGTAGTATCATGGTTTGGGCCTGTTTTGCTGCATCTGGGCCAGGATGACTTGCCATCATTGATGGAACAATGAATTCTGAATTATACCAGCGAATTCTAAAGGAAAATGTCAGGACATCTGTCCATGAACTGAATCTCAAGAGAAGGTGGGTCATGCAACAAGACAACGACCCAAAGCACACAAGTCATTCTACCAAAGAATGGTTAAAGAAGAATAAAGTGAATGTTTTGGAATGGCCAAGTCAAAGTCCTGACCTTAATCCAATCGAAATGTTGTGGAAGGACCTGAAGCGAGCAGTTCATGTGAGGAAACCCACCAACATCCCAGAGTTGAAGCTGTTCTGTACAGAGGAATGGGCTAAAATTCCTCCAAGCCGGTGTGCAGGACTGATCAACAGTTACTGGAAACGTTTAGTTGCAGTTATTGCTGCACAAGGGGGTCACACCAGATACTGAAAGCAAAGGTTCACATACTTTTGCCACTCACAGATATGTAATATTGGATCATTTTCCTCAATAAATAAATGACCAAGTATAATATTTTTGTCTCATTTGTTTAACTGGGTTCTCTTTATCTACTTTTAGGACTTGTGTGAAAATCTGATGATGTTTTAGGTCATATTTATGCAGAAAGACAGAACATTCTAAAGGGTTCACAAACTTTCAAACACCACTGTATGACTTTATATTAGTACATAAGTTAGTAGGTAGTTCCAAACTGGAATTAAAGTATTTATATAAAACAAAGGTCTTAAAGCAAATTATTTTGGGCCTTTGTGGAACAAAGCGCAACAGTACTACCAAAGGTTGTAAGAAAAAAACAAAACAAAACAACAACACGGAAAATACATGGTATGAAGAAGTGAGGCTGAGGCTAATTTCTTTCTACCCCAGACTTTAGATTCTTGCAGCCTATCATTGATAGTGTTGTCAGGTAATTACACAGAGTAAAACACCACTGTCTCTGAGACATGTCATGAGCAGTGATTGAGATTCATGTAAATTGAACACAAATAAGGTGGCTTATTTACCCTGTCATCCTGTTTTTCCTAAAATGGTTATGGGAAGAAACTAAAAATAGATAGACTAAGTGCACATTGCCCAGTTCTGTAGACCTACAAATACAAATTACACAAAAGGACAGATAACAGAACTGTAGGTATTTTTGGTTTGAAGGAAAGGTTAGTTTAGTATACGTGGTATTTGGTGTGAACCAAGTAGAGCATTACCAGCTTAAACACCCCCCCCCCAAAATAAAAGACAGAAAGAAAGAAAAAACAATCATGAATGCAGCTGTTTATCTCTAACTGTATGTGTGAACTAGTTTGCCACTCAGACCTCATGATATAATGCATTCCTCAACCCTAATAGTTGCTTTGTTGGGTTATTAATAGATAGATAGTACATTTTACCCATCCAGGCGAATACAATAACCAGCCCCCTGGTCCCAAGATCAAATAGCCTACATTGTACCATATAGTACTAAACTAGAATGTATGCACATAATAGCATGTAAGAAGAATATTCATAAAATACGACAGTATGTGGTACAAACCGAGATTATTGCATATATACAGTACTGTCCAAAAGTCTGAGGCACATGTAAATAAATGCTGTAGACCAAAAATGGCTTAAAAAAATAATGAAATTAAATGTTTCAACATTAAAAAAATATACTATAAACAGCAATTAGCCATAATAAATGAAACAAAGCCAATATTTGGTGTGAGACGACCCTTTGCTTAAAAAAATAGTAGTCTCAGGTACAGTGAGTGCAGTTTGATAAGGAAATGAGCTGTAGGTTTTACTGAGCATCTTACAGAACCAGCCACAGTTCTTCTGGACACTTTGACTGTCACACTCGCTTCTTAATTTTGCACCAAAACCCAGCAGCCTCCATTATGTTTTCTTTTTTAATCTACAAACATTTTTTTTTTCTGTAACATTTAATTTTGTGCTGGAAAATGAACGTTTGGACTCGAAAATGTTTTTGAACTGTCCCAATGATGTAGAATTCATAAAATAGAAATCTATAACAAAGTTTGTATGAAAAAAATGATAAAATAATAGGGGGCCTAAGACTTTTGCACAGTAATATCAGTGTTGTAGTTGAGTCACTAAACTTTGAGTCCGAATCCAGTCTCGAGTCCCCAGTGTTCAAGTCCAAGTCAAGTCCAAGTCATTAAAGAAAATTTCGAGTCGAGTCCGAGTCAAGTCCATTATTGAGCCGAGTCAAGTCCAAGTTGATTCCGAGAACAAGACTCCAACTGCACCATTTGACGGTGGCTGTTGCTGCCTTTATGTGAAAGCGTCTCTGCTACTGTGTTGGACTAATGTTACTGCTCGACTGCCCCATTTTAGTTAACAGGCTACAGATACAAAGCTTGTTCATCACTCAGCAAGCTCCACCCACTATCAACAGGGCAAATAACATGAGAGAGGGTTAACACTAGCTAGTTCATCAGTCAGCAAGCCCAGCTATCAACAGAGCAATGAACATAGCGTGTCACTTCCTTCTCTGGGTGGAGTCTTGCCAAATGACGACTGAAGTTCGAGGTCGTCCCCGTCGTCTCCTCGATAGTTCTTCTACATATGGAACACATAGCAGTGCATTTTTCCCCACTGCACGAGGAGTCTGTATAAGCAAAGCGGACAATCCTAGGGGCTTCTCTCCAGGCATTTTAGCGCCATTAACGTTAGTTTGTTCCTCAACATGACATATGAACAGGTGAATGTGCGTTCTCTTGTATGAAATTAGTATTAATTAAAATTAGTATGAGTATTAATGTAGATATAAACATCTTATGCCAAATTATTATGGCATGTTACAAAAAATAAGGAAAAAATCTGAGTCCTCGTCTCCAGTTTACGAGTCTGAATGCAGTTAATGCATGAGTCCGAGTCATCAGTGCTCAAGTCCAAGTCAAGTCACGAGTCTTTAAAATTCAGGTACAAGTCGGACTTGAGTCTGAATCCTGGAATCAATGAGACAAAAACACATCAGACACTGAAACACACCTGATCACATAGGCTGGTGTTACTCTGAAGTATTACATAAAAGATCATAAATGAGA